>NW_024037843.1:0-160652 GCF_016077235.1 Cyprinodon tularosa | reverse complement strand
TGGAAACAGTGACTAATAGATCCTCTAGACAGATGTGGACAACGGATAGACTGGTTACATGTAGTAATAGGACATGGTACCCACCAACAGCAGAAGGGAACCTCACCTACCACATTAAGTTTTGTCAAACGAGTCCCAATGCCACCGTACGCTGTGAACAAGTAGTACCAGATGGGGGACATGTCATCTATGAGTTCCAACCTTCAAGTGTATCTCAGTATCGAATACTGAGCCTGGCGAGGGGATCTGTCCCCTTAGGTGACATTTTTTGGATGTGCCATAATGAGACACAAATGTTGGCCACATTACCCCCTCAGTGGGAAGGCATCTGTGCACCAGTAATGCTGACAGGACAACTCAAGTTAATAGTAAATAACCTAATAAGTACAAATGTAACATCTAATGAGATACCCAACCGTGCTAAAAGAAGTACTTCCCCTAAACATGAGTGGAAGAAATCAGATGAGGTATATATTTCTTGGGATCAGATCCCATATGGAGTACCTAAAGACCAGGTTGCCATAGGGAGTGATTGGATAGAAAGCGGAAGAGTGGCTGGTGCGGTGCCAATTTGGGGAACTATTGCCAATGCGCAGTACATAGCTCGAAATAGTAGATGGGTGAATCTCCTATGGTATAATCAACAAAGATTTATAAACTTTACAATAAACGGCCTGGATTTGGTAAAGGAACAATTGCATGCAACTTCACTAATGGTTCTACAACATAGGTTCGTGCTAGAATCCCGCATGGCTGGAGACCAAGGAATATGTGATTACAGGTGCTGGTCATAAAATTAGAATATCATGAAAAAGTAGATTGATTTCAGTAATTCCATTTAAAAAGTGAAACTTGTATATTATATTCATACATTACATACAAACTCATATATTTCAGATGTTTATTTTGTTTAATTTTGATGATTACAAACGACAACAAATGAAAATCTCAAATTCATCATATCAGAAAATTAGAATATTACTGAAGACCAATAAAAACAAAGGATTTATAGAAATGTTGGCCAACTGAAAAGTATGAACATGAAAAGTATGAGCATGTACAGCACTCAGTATTTAGTTGGGCCTCCTTTGGCCTGTATTACTGCAGCAATGCGGCGTGGCATGGAGTCGATCAGTCTGTGGCACTGCTCAGGTGTTATGATAGCCCAGGTTGCTCTAATAGTGGCTTTTAGCTCTTCTGAATTGTTGGGTCTGGTGTATTGCATCTTCTTCTTCACAATACCCCATAGATTTTCTATGGGGTTAAGGTCAGGAGAGTTTGCTGGCCAATTAAGAACAGGGATACCATGGTCCTTCAACCAGGTACTGGTAGCTTTGGCACTGTGTGCAGGTGCCAAGTCCTGTTGGAAAATGAAATCTGCATCTCCAAAAAGTTGGTCAGCTGCAGGAAGCATGAAGTGCTCTAAAACTTCCTGGTATGTGGCTGCATTGACCCTGGACCTCAGAAAACACAATGGACCAACACCAGCAGATGACATGGCACCCCAAACCATCACTGACTGTGGAAACTTTACACTGGACTTCAAGCAACGTGGATGAAGTGCCTCTCTTCTTTTCCTCCAGACTCTGGGACCTTGATTTCCAAAGGAAATGCAAAATTTACTTTCATCAGAGAACATGACTTTGGACCACTCACCAGCAGTCCAGTCCTGTTTCTCTTTAGCCCAGGCAAGACGCTTCTGACGCTGTCTGTGGTTCAAGAGTGGCTTGACACAAGGAATGCGACAGCAGAAACCCATGTCTTTCATACGTCTGTGTGTGGTGGTTCTTGAAGCACTCACTCCAGCTGCAGTCCACTCTTTGTGAATCTCCCCCACATTTTTGAATGGGTTTTGTTTCACAATCCTCTCCAGGGTGCGGTTATCTCTCTTGCTTGTACACTTTTTTCGACCACATCTTTTCCTTCCCTTCGCCTCTCTATTAATGTGCTTGGACACTGAGCTCTGTGAACAGCCAGCCTCTTTAGCGATGACCTTTTGTGTCTTGCCCTCCTTGTGCAAGGTGTCGATGGTCGTCTTTTGGACAACTGTCAAGTCAGCAGTCTTCCCCATGATTGTGTAGCCTATAGAACTAGACTGAAAGACCATTTAAAGGCTTTTGCAGGTGGTTTGAGTTAATTAGCTGATTAGAGTGTGGCACCAGGGGCCATCAATTTTGAACCTTTTCACAATATTCTAATTTTCTGATATGATGAATTTGAGATTTTCATTTGTTGTCATTTGTAATCATCAAAATTAAACAAAATAAACATCTGAAATATATGAGTTTGTATGTAATGTATGAATATAATATACAAGTTTCACTTTTTAAATGGAATTACTGAAATCAATCTACTTTTTCATGATATTCTAATTTTATGACCAGCACCTGTATATAGGGGAAGATTGTTGTACTTTAATCCCCATGCACACAGATGTAAATGGTAGCCTCACAGGAGTCCTACAGGAAATGAAACGAATGAGGGATGAACATGTGCTGCAGTCTAATTGGAACACCCAGCTGAATGGATTCTGGGACTGGTTTCACAAACTTGGAAGGGGAAAATATCTTGAGGCAGCAGGAATTATTTTAGGGGCAGTAATACTGATTATATTGATAGTTGTGTGTTGCATCATACCCCCTGTTCGGGGACTGGTCTTAAGACTTGTTGTAAGTGTAACTGGTCAGTTCCCAGTTGTAGAGATACAATTGGACCAAGAGATATAAAACATAACCATGATCACCTTCCACCCTCACCAGGTACGTGCATTTCTTTAATAACAACAGTGTATATATATAAATATTTTGCATAACAATGACTTATATACTTACTCACGTAGATATAGCAACTTGCATGCTGAATAATCCATAGATATAAGAGATAATATGCCTTCAGATGATGCCTAAATTTGCCATACTATGTCCCCACAGGTAGATTATTGAACATGGCAGAGGCTAGTTATGATGAATATGAAGAAAACCAAATGAATTTACGAGCTGCACTGGCGTCGTTAGGCCCATCACTTGGGGTAGGATGCCCATATCTTCCTACCAGGCACCTACTAGATCCTGCAGAGGAGCCAAGCAGTGCACCTTCGGGTTGGAGCAAACCTATGATGACACCCAGCCGGCAGCCTGAAGATCAACCGATGATGACACCCAGCAGGCAGCCTGATGATCAACCACCATTACCTACTGGGAAGCCACTGTCCATCTCGTCATCACCGGGGAACCTCAGTACCGATTTCGGCCCAACCAGCACCCCTGCCAGTCCTGAGAATTCCGAGGATCGACGACCACCGTCACCCCACCAATATAATTATCCGCCACCACCCATTCCAGGCGTACTGGCTATGTTCATGGTCATAGCAGATGACATAAAGCTTGATCTTGCCAAAGCTCATCATGTTGCAAAGTTCTTGGCTCATCCGCTGGAGTCCTATGATACCAACGCTGACCTTAAGCCTGAAATCACCTCTATGACCACAGCAGTTTATGCCCAATTCATGAAGGGTCTGGCGCACCCCGAGCCACGTCGGTCCTTTGAACGGATGCGCTGCACCCTGTACAAACGCAAAGTATCGGGAATCGGCAGCTGACCCGAGACAATCTGGAACTGAGGCAGCAACTTCGGGATGCACAGCAGACCATTATCAACCTACAAGAGCAGGTGGTGCAACTTCGAGATGCACAGCAGACCATTATCGACCTACAAGAGCAGGTGATGCAGCTGACCGCTGATCTGCAGCATATGGCTCCCTATACCCAGGGGGGCCCGAACGGAGGGCAGAATTATGGACAGAATTATGGAGGCTATTATTATTATTAATATATCAACTTCAACGCCATAACTGGATATAAGGACAATGCTGATTATTGATGATTATGCATACCTTTGTTAAACATATTGGTAGGATTGTATACTTTATGTGACAGTACAATTACTGTGCAGGAGAGTGCCACATGGTTACTCCTATGTTGGTTGTAATGACGGTCCTTTGACCACTAGAAGATGTGTTTGCCTGGCATAGTCCGGGCCTGATGAAGCTTTTTGTTTGTGTTTGTGTATGTATGGGTGTGAAATACCACCAATGTAGGGGATAAATGCAGTGACCTCGTAACACAAGATGCTGCTTGGGCATTGGTATTTGCCTCTGCTGAGAAAACAGAATTAAAAAATCTTGCTACAAAAAAAGTAAGCAAGAGGACGGGTCCTCTTAAGGGAGCGAAGAGGGGGATCCCTCTTTGTTTTTGTATATTCTGTTTTCTGCATTTTATTAGTTTAATATTTACTCAGACACCACCACATCTTATATTACTCACTTCTACTATATGGTGTGTGTTTAATCTCACGTTTGGTTTAGTGTGCACAATATATATATATATATAAACTTTTGTCACTTGGGTGAGTTCACATTTAAGGTGTTTTAGATTAGTTATCACCTGCATAATCACGTAATTGATCCTTTTAGGATCAAAGGGGGGAATGTTGTGTATTAATCTGCACTAATCATAAGATAAAATAAAGTTAATGTTTTATAAGTTTAAAGTTGTTTTCCCAAATACTGTTATAAGAGCAATTCAAGGCCAAAAAGGAAAAGAAAAAACAGAGCAATGAATGGAGCCATTCAAGGCCAGAGAGGAGAAAAGCAGAGCAGTGAGTATGTGTAATTGTTGCACCTGGCCCCAATAGGAGTGAAGTCTGCAGGACAACGCAGGGTTGAGGCCCCTTAGTGATAAGAAAGCACACTCAATAAAAATGAAATATTTGACATCTCAAGGTTGCCCAGCTCAGCAAAATTTGGCCATACAAAAAGAGTTGTTATTTTCAAGGCACACGGAGCGGTAATGGTCCCAGAAAGGGTGATGCTTTGACTAAGACACGAGGGGGGAGCAGTAGGCCAGACTGACATGGCTTGAAGCAAGGGAAAGATGTGTTCTGACATGTTTGTGACTAAACCGTCATAAGTTTCTGATTTGAATGCACCAGATGTTTTCATGGCCTGAGAGATTGCTCTCACAAGAATGAGATGTGTCTATGAATGTCACCGTGTTTTGCAGATAAATATCAATGTGACCTTTACCAAAGACTGAAATATGTTCTGAAGGGGGTTTTCCACCGATAAGAAATGTATAAAAGGGAGCTGTGTTCACCATTTGTTCAGCTTCGGCTCACCGGTGACCAGCTCCGTGTGAATGTGTTGTGTTTAGCAATAAACACACTGGACCCGGACTCAGCTGCCTCTGCCTCAATTGTTTGATCTTTGTTTGAGACTTTTTCTGCTTTTTAAGAACTTTTAATTTTTATAAAACTTAGCTTCAATTTTAAGTCGTCAAGAAGAGAATTATAGACGACATTAGTAATTTTCAAAAATCAGGGAGTGAGTGCACACATCTGAATTTATCATGAATTTTAGCAGTCCACATAAGGTAAAATGTGTACTTAGAATTTCAGATACTGATACTATTAGTAAAATTAATATTTAATTAAATTTCCTGAAAAAAAAATCTTTTTCATTTCTCAGAACGATAAAATTGATAAAATATTGTTTTAAGTTGTAAAAGTGAAGCTTTTGGATCTAAAATCACCAGAACTTACCGTCAACCTGTGGATATGTAGAGTATGAGTTCTGCTGAAATAGAACGGTTACTTCTATGGCGTTGCATCCATCTCACAGTTTGCAGGTTGAAACAAAAAAAAAGTGGGGATGCTCACAGTGGAGGATCCCCCAGCTTAAAACAGTTTATGTTCTAAAGGTTTTGTGGAAATAATTACAAAATGACATTTTTGTTGATCCAAACAGATCACTAACCATCATATAGAGTGCATGATTCAGTCAGCTTCCAGTAAAAATCATTGCTGCATGTGACCAGAAACAGGAAGAGGACATTTGTTAATTTTTTTGTGATAACAGACTGATTGTGGATTGCGTTCATTGTTTTTATGTATGTCACCAGACTAAAACATGAAAGAAATCCATCATCTGGTTAATAATGAATAATCATCTGATTCTTTTTATGCTCACTGCAGGGGAGGTGCTGATGAGCGACTGGAGCTCTGTCTTTATTTGCTCGCCAAGAGAGCGGATGTGTGTATAGTCTGATTCCCATTCCTGGTCAATTATAATTTTGTATTCATCATTAACTTTTATTTTAGTCATCTCAATTGAAAGACTTTAGAAGAAGGATATTATTTGGGTTAATTTTCACTGACTCCATTTGTTGACATAAAATTAATATTTGAGCAAGGGTTTCATTTTTGTGACTATTGAATACATTTTTTGTGTTATACAAAATATATATTACAAAGTGTTATATAAGACAGAGTTTGTGTTTTAAAGTGGTGTTGGTAAAAGCACTGATCAATTGATGGTTATGAAAGCTTAGACCTAAGTCTGATACCAATTTTTTCCAATTTCACAATCACAATGAGGACCAGGTGTTGTAAAATGAGGACATTTTGCTGATCCCCACAAGGTATTTTGCTAATGGTAGGTTTAGGGATTAAGATGTCAGTTGGGTTAGGTTTAGTGTGGGTTACGCATTGGCAGTGGTTAGGTTTAGGGTTAGTTTAGGGTTAGTGCATAGTGTTAAAATGAGAAGGATTTGTCCCCTTGGAAGAAAAGGCTGTAGCGCCTCGGGGGCCTCCTCACCGGTTCTATTCCTGAGAGCAAGTTATTTACTACTCTTAACTCAAACTGGGTAAAACCATATAAAAAGGACTATAAAAACAGGAGTAAAAAATGACAGAGTTTATTCCAGATCAGGTCGTTACAGGACAGAGAAAAATGCTTAGAGCTTGCACAGCTGTGGTCTCAAAAATCACGTCCGCGAGCGTCCGGCAAAGTTTGAGCCCCGGACAAGGTCATCACCTGCTTCTTATAGCTCATGGGTCTATGTGTTGCATCATGTTGATGTTGAGCTGGCCGTATCAGAAACTGACACGCCATCCATGTCTTGAACTTCATGCAGCTTGCTTCTATGCTTCAGGCTTACAGATAGCTCTCCTATCAGACCGGCTCCAAGATGTGCCCATATCCTGTGTACTCTTAAAGAGACGAAGGCTGTCTTGATTAGATGACCTCCGTACACACCGTGACATCCACCATGTGAAGGAAGGCCTCTTACTCTGTCTAATCTGACTAACAAAGTAACAATACACATGATGCATAAAGAATAAACCTAACAATAGAAAGGGTGGAAAAGGACTGAAAATCAATGGAAGTCAATGGGACTCAACACATGGTCCTCAATAGATATAGCAGAACAAATATGATTATTGGTGTGTTTGTGTGGGTGTGTTGGGGTTGGGGTGTGTGTGTAGATTAACTCAGAGTAAATGTAGAGTGAACAACTGTTTTTTTCTGGAGATTTACAGCTGTAGTTAGAGATGTACTTTGACAGGACCAGTCTCAAACAATGCCATAATCTAAATTGTTGTGGTTGGATATTAGGTGTTGTCGCTTTAGTGAAAAAACAAACTAACAAATAAACAGAACAAAACTGCCCGGTAGTCTCTCTTCCTCTCACAAATGTTCCTCTGTCATTGCTCCAGGTTTACCTTCACCTTCACCCCTTTCTCCATAGACACTGAGCAGCCCGACTGACCAACTACTAAGTTTCACCAAATTCACTGCACATTGTTTGCCACACAGCCTTTTTTCATAGGGAACAAAGTTCAATTTTGAACAGAGTGTAGGTGCAAGTTTGATCAGTCTGTAGTAAATCCATTTTATTCTCTGCAAAACATGTCCTTCTCCAAACAATTCTCTATAATGGTAGAAATGTTTAGTCTAACAGATGTCCTGTCAAATGACTTTCTTACAGGAGCAGCGAACCTCTGAGCCACTTTTCTATCATTTGTGCTCTACTTGTCCAATCTTTCAATTGGTACTACTTTTTTTTTACTGATGGCCCTAAACAAACCCTGATGCATTGAGAGCAATATTATGTTTATACCAACAAGAAATTGGGCACAGTACAATCTGTTTATTAAGTATACGATGTCTTTTCTCCTCATACTATTATCAAAGGATATCAGTCAACAAGGTTGAATTCCAGTGGATTTCATGTGATCAGATGTTTATACATAGAATAACTCTGTACCTCATTCAATCATTACATACACTTTAAGTTTGTAACAACACAAAATATTTCAGGTTTATAAGGTGAAAAATATGATTTTTTTTCCCATTCCCCAATGTATCTACATGTGGAAACTTTACTATTCATGTTTGAAGAACTTGTACAATAAAAAAAAGTTCACGTAAAACACAATCAGTGCAGATCTTTGTAAGATACAAAACACACAGGCAGACACCCTGACTGGCAGTGTTGGTGCGTCAGCCTCTTCACCATGACATGACCCTTATGCAAAGGCTAGTACTCACGACTGCTGCTATTCATAGCATCCAAAAGCAATGTAATAGATGCACAATAGAAGAAGACAAGGTGAAAAACATATACATTACCGGACAGTCAATGGTTTGTTCCAGATATTAAAAAGATCCCGGTCTCTGCAAATATTGTCATGATCTGCCCTAATAGTTGACCTTAATTGCTCATTTCACTCACCTGCCTAACTCTGCCCAGTCTCCAATTATCACTCATCCTATCCACCAGTGCCTGCTGTTTCATTTAGGGCTCAGCCTGGCTATCTGGGCCAGATAATTGTTTGATGCCAGTTTGTTAGTTGGTTTCGTTAGTTTTGAGTTATTCCTGGGTTCATGTTCCTGTTCCCGGAAACCAGTGGGTTGAGAAGTTTTAGTGTTTGATCTGTCTGTTCTTGTGCAGATTGGAACCGCTGACTAGGCTGCACACTCCTGGTTTCCAGAACTGTCTGATCTGTATCCCTGACCTGGATTGGATCCCTGTCTGCTCACTGAGGTTGCTGCGTCGGGGACACTCTTGGCGGCTTTTGCACCGCAGCTCATTTGGCAGTCCATCGGCTGGATCCTGCCTTCCTCGGAGAAGAAGGACTGAACTGTTTAATCAGGTAAGTGACTCACCCAGAAAATCATCTCCCATCAGATGTTTGTGGTGACTTACCTATGTTTCTCCCTCCAGAGTATCAGTGATTAGGTGGGCCCCTCCTCATCCTGCAGCCGCTGCGATCTGCAGGTCCACAGCTCCGCTCTTCTGTTCTTTTTCTGTCTCTTTATTTAAATAAACATTTTGAACTTTCCCGCTGTCTGTCTCACCTTGAATGCTGGATCCATTTTTATGACTGCAAACAAATCACATGAATCAGTACTGTTCCACACTATTTGAGTGTCTCTATACATTTTATGCTGGGAGCCAGGCTTCTTTCTGATCTAAATCTTTGAAAGTAGAGAAAAGGTTCCTTGATAGTTCAGCACTTTCTCTAAAAAACCTCCAACAATTTCATATCTATACTTTGGTTTCTCTTATGAGACAAAAATATCTTATTTTTGCCCCTGATATGTGACAAAGTTCTCATAAAGCCAAGTTAATATTACCCCTTATATCCAGTACCATCTACTACAAATTATGTATGAGAGTTTAGCTACAGGTTGTTTAAATCTGTGAAGTGATAAAACCAGGCGAGCAGTGATGGGAATATTCAATATGAGAGAAACATGAAAAATGGGTAGATGAGGGCTCTCTCTGAGGATTAGTTACACAGAGATGGATGAAAAGAACAAATTTATCAAGAAAATTAAACACAGAGATATTTACTCAACTGTAAAAGATGTTCTGCTTAAAATCTGAAATAATCGATCAAAAAATTGTTCAGATTCAATTTGTTTCCAAAAAATTCTTAGTCACGAAACACATTAAATACCAGCTAAAATACTGTTAGGTCCACTACTGCTTCATTATTATATTTATATATTTTACTTATCTTTGAGATACATGATGTGGGGTTCATTAAAAGAAAAGAAAAAAAAATCAGACTAAAACCAATTTTAGCGTAAAAAATGTCCAGCTGGACACTAATGTTAATGAGACTCTTCCTGAGAAAAAAATCGACACCCAGATGATCTGCTAATGGAACACAATGTTTCCCTGAGATAGTGTTGCTACAAAACATGGCAAACAAAGAGCTCCTGAGTTAACCAGAGAGGTTTTCCAGCACAATAACGAGCTGAGTGGATCTAACATTTGACTTTCAAGGTAAGTCAACAACCTTAAAGAAAAAACTGCTCGTCCCCTTGTGAAATTCTTGGATTTGTTTGGTCCTGTTGGAGAAAAAAATATAACTCCCTTTACTTTTTCATGTCCTTTAAAAATGATTGACAGAAATGTACTTGTTCTTTCTTCTTCTTTTTCACTTCTATTTAGAAAAGGGTGGAAAAAAATGTGTGGTCAACCTTCATGTTACTTCAATTTATTACAAGGTCTTTGTAACATTCAAAGTTTAGGTTTGAAATTCTTTGGTTGGTCCATCAGTTCAACCACTTTGGTTAAAAGTGAGCAGAGATTCTCAATCACTCCTTCAAAATGTATCAAAAGTCTTATTTGAGTATTTTTCAGTCTGGTCGTGTGATTCATAAGAGCGTTATCATGGTCCTTATTCTGAATATACATAATAGAATGAGTGTTTTTTTAACCTTTTCAGTGACTTCCTAATATTGTAAAGATAAGAGTTAATAAAAGGTCATATGTAAATAGGAATGAATAAACTTTACAGTTTTTCAAAGCGTCGGCATCTAAGGCAGGAACCTCTGCTGGAGGAGGCAACAGGTTAGTGACCATATCCATCTGGTGGTGGATGATAATGAACGTGTGAGTCACTAACCTAGTCTTATAGTTCAGTCCTAGAGGGGGAGAGGGGGAGGTTGGTTCAGAGGGGGAGGTTGGTTCCAGCCTGTCGGCTGCCAACACAAAGCAGCGGGTGCCACAGAGAGAGTCCAAGGCGCTGATGTATCAGAGGTCGGATGATAGGCAGGAGATTAGAACCGAGCAGATGAAGGAAGGCAGGATAATCTAGAGGGCGAGCCAAAGCCGATGTTGAAGACGTGCTCGGTAGTCAGAACCAGGAAATCAAAGGTCCAAAGAGGTGGTGAGGGGAAATCCAGATGGCAGTCAGGAAAATGTTCCAGGTTCGGTTTACAAACAGAACAGAAAGGCAATAGGCAGGCTCAGCTCTCAAGAGGCAGAACAGGTCAGGATCAGGCAATCAGAACACTGAGGTACACTAGAGAACTCTCACCACAGGCTCAAATGATGTAGCACTGATGATAGGTTAAATAGAGGGTGAAGCAGGTGGATCAGATGAACAGTGATGAGAACTGGTCGGAGATAAGCAGGTGAGTGAAATGAGTTATCCAGACCAAGGCAAGGCAAGGCAAATTTATTTGTATAGCACAATTCAGTACAAAGACAATGCAAAGTGCTTTACATGATTAAAATATAGGAAAATAAAACAGAATCAAAGCAAGTAGAAAAAAAAAAAAAAAAAAAATGAAAATAAAAAATGCAGAAACAAAAAATAATATAAAAAACAAATGTGTTTTTGGTCTTGATTTAAATGAACTCAGGCTTTCCGCACTTTTACAGTTTTCTGGAAGTTTGTTCCAGATAAGTGGAGCATAGGAACTAAATGCTGCATCTCTGCATGGATTAGTTTTTCCATATCATGCTGAGACATTAGTCCTTTAATCTTGGAGATGTTCTTCAGTTGATAGAAAGCCGACCTTGTAATTGTCTTTAAATGCTTTTGGAGGTTCAAGTCTGAATCCAGTACTACACCTAGATTTCGGGCCTGATCAGTGGTTACTAGCTGAAGCAACTGAAGCTGTGTGCTAACTTTAGATCTCTCTTCTATTGGTCCAAAGATTATTACTTCAGTTTTGTTTTTATTCAGTTGAAGAAAATTATGGCACATCCAGGCATTGATTTTTTCTAAGCATTTCCTCAGTGCTTGAATTGGTTCATAATCACCTGGTGACATGGTGATGTAAAGCTGGGTGTCGTCTGCATAGTTATGGTAGCTGAAGTTTTTGTTTTTTATTAGCTGAGTCAGAGGGAGCGTGTAGATATTGAATAGGAGGGGACACAGGATGGACCCTGTGGGAACCCCACATGTGATTTTTGTCATCTCTTCTGTGTAATTTGGCAGATTTAATCTTCATTCTTGCCCAGCTTACTAGCTCATCAATCCTCTTCAGCAACCTTGATGTACATGGCACTGTCTGGAGGATGGTGGTAATATTGTCCATGTAGCCTCGCACAAGTGGAAGCCCTTGACCTGTTGGTAGCTTCATGGAAATCTCATGGCAGTACAACCTCCTGCTGTTGCCAGCCTGTTGTGAAGTCCTTGCGAGTGCAGCATATCTGGAGGTCTGCAAAGTATCAGGCCACCAGGGTGAAAATACAGCCCGGGATGTAAAAGAAGTCGAGAGCATAGTAGATGAGCTGGTGGGGTACCTGTATACATTGGCAAGGTCCATCCACACTACATGCAGGTCTCTTTGCTCTCTCTTCACTCTCTGGATCTGCTCCAATATGACTGCTGAATGTTCCACTCACCATGGGAAGCCTGGCACTCCAACCTTCTCGGAACTAGTGTCAATATACCTGTTCAGAAAAATATTTTTCCTTCAACATTCAGGAGCACAATGCTCCTGAACTACAGTAGCTGATGGTGGAGGAGTCTCTCTCCTTTGGAATAAAGACTTCTTTTCTATACTTAAATATTGAATGATTTTATATTTCTAACAATAGGATGTGTGTTTAAGGAATATACTATAGGATTTGTTTTCCTCTGTGTTTTATAACTCATTAGGGTGCTTTAGTTCCATACCCCTTTTGCTGGGGTTGTGTGACTGGGTTATCTCTTGGTCTGTAGTGTGTTCTGTGAAAAGATGTTTGTCAAATAAAGTGCTTGATTTCAACTCACTGCTCTGGTTGTGTAATTCACCACAAATGGACACTCTGAAGTCATGGGACATGTTTTCAACAAAAGTGACCCACTAGGACTAGAGTTTAAACTCTGTGGCATAAAGGTTCTCCTCTTCACCATAAACAGAGGGATTGGGGCTGCCCATCTTGTTATCAGAGATAAACAGTTTGCAAATGTAAGATGTTTCATAAATGTGGTCATTTCTGAACACTTGGTAAGAGTTTAAGATAGTGATTTGAAGAGAGATATCTATTGGCACTCACTCAGCTGAGGAGGCTAACATTTCAGATGCCTGAAAACCTCACAGGACTTAATTTAATGCAGGGGGGAAGTGGTTTACTCCAAGCTTCCCCTGGTAAAAAAGAGTTTTATTGTTGTGGTAGACTCTACTGTGCCAAAACTTCGCTAACTGATTGACCTTGCTCAAGAGTCATAGATATGTGCTGAGACTTTTGATAATTTCTTATTTGTAAATGTTTCAGAGTTGGCAAGTGCTTCCTACTGTGTGGCGTCAGCATTGTGTACAAGTTGTACAACTTGTACACAAAGCACTGTTAGACATAAGCTGGGACACATACACACACGGGTGAGGCACCATTATGGATTCTAGACGCATATATGGATATTATCAGACATGCGTGCGCACAAATGTACACTCATACACACCTACGATAGAAGAGACCCCAGAAGGCTGTGGAAAATCTTGGAAGATTTGTGTGATCGGATGTATTAAGTTTTGTCCAATGACCTGTAGTGAGATCTGTTTTCCGTAGCTTAAATATTTTTATGTGTTCTTTTCGAGCTGGGTTAGACATTAAAAGAGTTTGGAGCAACACAGACTGACCGATGTTTGACTGGGCAGCAAGGACTGAATATCATAGTCATGAAATAGAATAAATAGATATAGATAAGATCAGGCACATTTCCATTTTAATTAAATGGAAAAAAAACAGACAAAACAGGATACAAATTAAAAAACAATTGTTTTTCTTGTTATGTTAACTGCTAGGAAATTAATTAAAATATAATACATTTTTTTTAAATGACTAAACAAAAACAACTAACCCAATAAATAAAGGTTACCAAGTGTATGTGGTTAATCTAAGTCTGTCTAGTTTAAGAAGCTCTGTATTGAACACACATGGCCAAGTATGTAAATGAGTGCTCGGGTTAAGCAAAGTGTGGTCAGGTCACGGGAAAATGAATCAAATTTGATCTGAGTAAATAATCTAAGTACCAAAACTAAACTCTATGCTGACTCTATAGGCAATAAAAGGCTAATCTAAAAAAGAGGATCAACCAATTCTTGTTATGCTCCCATTTCTAAATCCTGACTGATTACAGAGGTGTGTATCTTAGTAAGTTAGGTTTGGTGCCTTCTTTTTGAGCTTGGAAGTTGAAATACAAGTAAAACATTGTTTTTTGCCATTGTTATGGTAATAACAGTGTCTCTAGTGGCCATATACAAACAATGCAGAATAAAAACATTCACAAGAAAGGAAACTTGAACTCTTGTCACTTCAGAGATTACAGTACTTCACTCGCATGTCCCACAACACTAAGACAGATTTAGGCAAATATTGCAGAATTAATCAAGTTTACACCAACAGGTCATAATCTTGCATAGCACAGTCATAACTTCTGAAGGACTGGTATGAACATGTCCCCACCAACTTTGGCTTGATGGGGACAGTCCCCACCAATAATCTCCACTTTTTTCCCCTTTCCACTCATTTACTTTAGCCAAAGATAACAGAGTTCGGTTCAGGTATCTGTATTTAGAGCGTTTTGAGTCAGTGTTTGTTTCCTCTCGCACGCTGCTCCTGTGTTCTGTCTCTCGATCTACATAATTGGATCTGTTGCTTTCAGACTTCTGATTTGCAGTCACATTTGACTTTGATATATGTTTAAGTAAAAGTTAGGGGATGGGTTGGTTAAAAAAATTAGAGATGCCACTGAAAAATCTGTTCATTAGATATACGGACCTTTCTCAGCTAAAAATGGCAACAGATTTAAACAAAGTTTAAACAAGTTAGTAAATTTATGCAAGAAGCTGGAGAAAACATATTTTTTATGTTGTGTTCTTCTTTACTAGTTAAAAAAAGATGGGATTTTCAGAGGATCATGACTGCCAGTTACAGGTTAAAATTAACAAAGGTTTTCTTATTGTACAGACAGAATTAGACTGCAGAGCTTCTACATATCTTGAAATGTTGTTTCTAGCATCATTATATTAGTAAAGAGGTTAATAAATCCATGAGCACAGAGAGAAATAGGGAGAGCTTCAGATTTAAAGGTGAAACTGATTTACTGGAAAATGCATCCTAGCAATAAAATATATCTCCAAGTTTACCAGAAAGTTTACAAGAATGCTATAATTAAAATGCAGCATATCCATATTTTTCTGGATGCATGGAATTGAACTTGTACATTCTAGGTGTAGTATCAGGCTATCTGTGCATAGGAACCTTTGTACTGTATTGTGTTGGGCAGGGGAACAAATATAAAGTGTACCTGCTAAGTTGAAGAGTGGTCACGCGTGCTTCTGTGTCGCCTCAACATATTGTTATAGATACATATCGGAGAACAGAACATGGTGTCAGAAGTATAGACTGCTCAGCGAAGAGAAAACTGACGGCTGAAAATAATAATAATAATTCAACGTCATGAACCAGTTTCAAGTCGCCCCGCCGGAAAAATTCACGTTCAGAGCAGAAGACTGGACGAAATGGATAAAGCGTTTCGAGAGGTTTCGCATCGCGTCTGGTTTGGAGACACAAGCGGACGAAAACCAAGTAAATACGCTGATATACACCATGGGGGACGAGGCAGAAGATATACTGGTTTCCCTGCATCTGACTCCACAAGAAGCGAGTGAGTACGACACAGTTAAGGGACGGCTGGATGCTCACTTCGTAGCCCGCAGGAACGTTATATTTGAGCGGGCGAAATTTAATCAGCGACAACAGGAGACGGGTGAGTCCATTGACGGCTTTCACACCGCGTTACACTGTCTGGCTGAATACTGTGGATACAGGACGTTGCATGATGAGATGGTGCGGGACAGATTCTTCGTGGGTCTGAGAGATAAAAGACTATCAGAACAGTTACAAATGGACCCTGAACTGACGCTAGAGAAAGCGTTAAACAGAGCCCGTCAGAGCGAGCTAGTGAAAAAGCAACAGGAGATGCTTCATGCAAACTTTAAGTCAGACGTAGCTGGCGCGCAGTTGGACCGCGTTCACGCGAGCGGGAGCGTGCGCCCTAGACAGCCGAAGGCGCCGCCCAAATATGTCGTCACAAAAGCAACACAGTATAAAAAGG
Organism: Cyprinodon tularosa; assembly: GCF_016077235.1. Lineage (NCBI taxonomy): Eukaryota > Metazoa > Chordata > Actinopteri > Cyprinodontiformes > Cyprinodontidae > Cyprinodon > Cyprinodon tularosa. The sequence goes on along the minus strand of NW_024037843.1, from coordinate 144,461 downwards.
CACAGTGCAGAAGATGCGGTGACACGAAAGGACACAGTATGCAGCAATGCCCTGCTAGAGAAGCAGCCTGCAATTATTGTGGGAAAAAGGGACATTTTGCTAGGGTCTGCAGAAATAAAAAAATATGTGAAGTGAATGCTGGGTTTGCCACAGAAAGCACAGAGACAAATAATGATGTTGCTTTTCTGGGATCACTTTCTGCAGAAGTTAAAGACAATCCATGGATGACGGACATTCTGGTGGACAAACATAAGACTGTATTTAAAATTGACACAGGAGCTGATGTCACTGCTGTCCCAGAAACACTGTATTCCCAGCGCCAATTTGGTAAGTTAGAGAAACCAAAGAAAATCCTGCAGGGACCAGGAGGTACTGGATTAAAGGTGAAAGGCATGTTTACAGCAACACTCAGCAACAACAGTGTTAGTACTGAGGAGGACATTTATGTTGTGAAGGATTTATGTACATCATTGCTGAGTGAGCGTGCTGCAATGGCATTAAAATTAGTTGCCAGGGTGAACCAAATAAGTTTGGACTCCATTGATGCTGTGAAGCAGGAGTTTCCTAAACTTTTCAGAGGACTAGGACTGATGGAGGGCGAGTATAACATTGTTCTGTCACCTGATGCGCAGCCTTTCTCCCTCTCAACCCCGAGGCGGATATCCCTCCCCCTACTGCCGAAGGTTAAAGAGGAGCTCAACCGTATGCAGCAGGAAGGGGTCATCACCAAAGTGGAGGAGCCAACAGACTGGTGTGCACCTATGGTGGTTGTCCCTAAGAGCTCTGGCAAGGTGAGGATATGCATTGATCTCACAGAACTGAATAAATATGTCATGAGAGAAAAACACCCACTGCCATCAGTTGAGCACACGCTCGGACAGCTAGCAGGAGCAAAAGTGTTCTCCAAATTGGATGCCAATGCTGGATTCTGGCAGATTCCACTGTCAAGGGAGTCTTCCCTGCTCACCACCTTCATTACACCTTTTGGGCGCTATTGCTACAATCGGCTCTGCTTTGGGATTTCATCAGCACCAGAGCACTTCCAGAAACGCATGACACGGATTCTAGAGGGCCTGGATGGAGTCCTTTGTCAGATGGATGATGTCCTCATCTGGGGGACGACACAGCAGGAGCACGATGAAAGACTGAGGAAGGCACTGTTTCGACTCCAGGAAGCGAAAGTAACACTGAATGACAAATGTGAGTTTTCTAAACGCAGCATAAACTTCTTGGGACAAATTATTGATGCATCAGGAGTGAGTCCAGACCCTGATAAAGTAAGTGCTATAAGAGCCATGGAGGAGCCCAAAAATATAAGCGAGGTGAGACGCTTCCTGGGTATGGTGAACCATCTTGGGAAGTTCCTCCCACACCTGGCAGAGAAAACCCGACCGTTGAGAGATCTTCTGAAGAAGTCAAACATGTGGTTATGGGGTCCACCACAGCAACGAGCTTTCGACGCCGTTAAAACAGATCTGACGACACCACCAGGACTAGCGTTGTATGACCCGAATGCGGAGACATGCGTGTCAGCAGATGCATCATCGTATGGACTCTGCAGTTCTTCTCCAGAAACACCCTGATACAGGATGGAGGCCAGTGGCATATGCATCACGGTCTCTCAGCGAGACAGAGCAGAGGTATGCTCAGATTGAGAAAGAGGCTCTCGCTTCAACATGGGCCTGTGAGAGGTTCGCAGAGTTTCTGATCGGGAAGAGGTTCCACATTGAAACCGATCATAAGCCGTTAGTGCCGCTGCTGGGGTCGAAGAGTCTAAATGAGCTTCCTCCTCGCATACAGCGACTGCGAATGAGACTAATGAGATTTTCTTACAGTATTTCCCATGTGGCTGGCAAAAATATCGCTACAGCTGATGTCTTGTCTAGAGCTCGAATCCTCAACGAGTTGGGAGGACTGCAAGAAGAGGAGGTCAACTTGTACGTTGACTCAGTCGTTGCATGTTTACCTGCCACGGAACCACGACTGAGGGAAATCCAGAGACATCAGGATGGCGACAGTGTACTCCAACAGCTGAAAAAGTTCTGTGTGGACGGATGGCCAGATAAATACTCTATTGAAAAAGGTTTCCAGCCTTATCTGCCGTTTTCAGGGGAACTTACTGTCCAAAACGGTCTGCTTCTGTATGGTAGCAGAATAGTGATTCCAGCTTCTCTCAGGAAGGACATTCTATCGAAGCTGCATGAGGGTCACTTGGGGATAACTAAATGTAGAGAAAGGGCCAAACATTCAGTGTGGTGGCCAGGTCTCAGCAGTGAGCTGATTAAGCTGTTGGAGACCTGTGACACATGTTGTCGGGAGAGAACAAAACACAAAGAGCCACTACTGTCCACTGAATTTCCACAAAGACCATGGGTCATGGTGGGAGCTGATCTATTCCAGTTTAAGGACAAACAATACTTGATTGTTGTGGATTATTTTTCCAGATTCTTTGAAGTTGTAAAACTTACATCCACAACATCTGAGGGAGTGATCGAACACTGTAAGTCCATCTTTGCACACCATGGCATACCAGAACGTCTCCGTTCTGATAATGGGCCACAGTTTGCTTCAGATTCCTTCAAAAGATTTGCACAAGAATGGGGTTTCAGTCATGAAACATCCAGCCCAAATTTTCCTCAAAGTAACGGGGAGGCTGAGAGAGCTGTCAGAACTGTCAAGAATCTCCTTAAAAAGGCGGGGGATCCGTATCTTGCTCTTATGGCTTACCGTTCAGCTCCATTAGCAATTGGATTCAGTCCAACTGAGCTTCTCATGGGAAGGAGGATAAGGACAACTGTTCCTGTTACTCAGTCGCAGCTAACGCCAAAGACTATTGATGTGGAAAAGCTGAGGACTGCGGAGAACAACTACAGGCAGAAACAAACACAAAACTACAACCGGAGGCACCGGGCACGCAACATGTCACTCCTACGTCCAGGGGCGAATGTGTGGGTGACAGATCTGCAAACCAGAGGAACAGTGGTGTCTGGAGCAGGGTCGCCTCGATCCTACATCATCGAGACACCCAGAGGCATGCTGAGAAGGAATAGCTACCATCTTTCACACACTCCGGGAGCAGCCAAAACATCTGTTGTTACACCTGAGACTTCTGCTGTTCCACACGACACATTACCTGAAGAAAATCTTCACAATTCTTCACACACACCGGTTCCAGATGAAGACCAGCGGGAGGATAGCCATCAGACTCCACCACATGAGAGTCGAGTTTCACTGAGGAACAGGAGACCTCCAGCCTATCTGGATGATTATATTTGTTCATAGGAACTGAGTGAGTTTTCTGCATGGGGCAGAATAATCCCCACACTCAGATAGAGGATTTGGGTAGTCCACCCCTCCCTCTTAGTAGCTAAAGTTAAATGTTATAGAGATTGCTCTAATGTTCTGAGATTGATCTATATCTTAGTTCTAATGCTGGGTCTGTGACCGGAAAGACATTTAAGTTTGTGCAATGTTAGTGTAAACTAAATAAGCAGTAATAAGTTAATGTTCTAGCACATTCTGCTGTGGAGAAGTATTAGTAAGATACTGAGTTAATCTTAATTATTCCACAGGATGCATCTTTCTGGTGTGTAATTTAAGTTTACATTTCTACATGTTCTTACGTAGACCCTCATAACAAATCCTATTCAGAAAGGGGGATGTAGTATCAGGCTATCTGTGCATAGGAACCTTTGTACTGTATTGTGTTGGGCGGGGGAACAAATATAAAGTGTACCTGCTAAGTTGAAGAGTGGTCACGCGTGCTTCTGTGTCACCTCAACATATTGTTATAGATACATATCGGAGAACAGAACACTAGGGATGCATGATATATCGAATTTGGCATTGTAATCGGTTGTTATTTGTTATTATCTTATACGTAAATGTTCTCTATATGATGCACTAAAAGGGATCTGTCTGACTATTTATAAATATACATATAAGTCTATTATGATTCTCTTGTGTTCTCAACAATTGGAAATCATTCAATGAATATATGTTTGAGCTAATTTTTGGAAAATACAAAAACCTGATGAAAGTGTTCGGGTTGAGTAACTGTAGGTCCATCAGCCACAACCCCTTAGAGTGTCCCCACCAACTTTCATCACAAAGTTACACCCTTGTTGCACAGTAAAAGAAAGACAGTACCTTTAAAGCCAAATGTATGCATTCTATCTGCAAATAAGTTACTCTTGAAATACAATTAATTATTTGTGAAGTTTGTAAGGATTAAAGACTCTCCTTCCTCTGAATCCTTATACTTTGCATGTTCATTCACACCAGACTCGGCCATCCATGTCTTTATCGACCTTGATTTGTGGTGTAGTGCAGAGTCATTTCAGAAGAGGAAGGGGCTAGCTCAAAAAAAGAGTTTAGAGCTACACAGACTGAGTAACGATTGACTGGACTGCTATAGAATAATATAGAATAAATGAATGCAGATAAGATGAAGTTAGTATGTATAGTACACTCACCGGCCACTTTATTAGGTACCCCATGCTAGTAACGGGTTGGACCCCCTTTTGCCTTCAGAACTGCCTCAATTCTTCGTGGCATAGATTCAACAAGGTGCTGGAAGCATTCCTCAGGGAGTTTGGTCCATATTGACAAGATGGCATCACACAGTTGCCGCAGATTTGTCGGCTGCACATCCATGATGCGAATCTCCCGTTCCACCACATCCCAAAGATTCTCTATTGGATTGAGATCTGGTGACTGTGGAGGCCATTTGAGTACAGTGAACTCATTGTCATGTTCAAGACACCAGTCTGAGATGATTCCAGTTTTATGACATGGCGCATTATCCTGCTGAAAGTAGCCATCAGAAGTTGGGTACATTGTGGTCATAAAGGGATGGACATGGTCAGCAACAATACTCAGGTATGCTGTGGCGTTGCAACAATGCTCAATTGGTACCAAGGGGCCCAAAGAGTGCCAAGAAAATATTCCCCACACCCTGACACCACCACCACCAGCCTGAACCGTTGATACAAGGCAGGATGGATCCATGCTTTCATGCTGTAGACGCCAAATTCTGACCCTACCATCCGAATGTCACAGCAGAAATCGAGACTCATCAGACCAGGCAATGTTTTTCCAATCTTCTATTGTCCAATTTCGATGAGCTTGTGCAAATTGTAGCCTCAGTTTCCTGTTCTTAGCTGAGAGGAGTGGCACCCGGTGTGGTCTTCTGCTGCTGTAGCCCATCTGCCTCAAAGTTCGACATACTGTGCGTTCAGAGATGCTCTTCTGCCCACCTTGGTTGTAACGGGTGGTTATTTGAGTTACTGTTGCCCTTCTATCAGCTCGAACCAGTCTGGCCATTCTCCTCTGACCTCTGGCATCAACAAGGCATTTCCGCCCACAGAACTGCCGCTCACTGGATGTTTTTTCTTTTTCGGACCAGTCTCTGTAAACCCTAAAGATGGTTTTGCATGAAAATCCCAGTAGATCAGCAGTTTCTGAAATACTCAGACCAGCCCTTCTGGCACCAACAATCATGCCACGTTCAAAGTCACTCAAATCACCTTTCTTCCCCATACTGATGCTCGGTTTGAACTGCAGGAGACTGTCTTGACCATGTCTACATGCCTAAATGCAGTGAGGTACCGCCCTGTGATTGGCTGCTTAGAAATTAAGTGTTAACGAGCAGTTGGACAGGTGTACCTAATAAAGTGGCCGGTGAATGTATATTTTATAAAAAAAAACAAAAAAAAACAGACATATAAGGGGCCAGTATGGGGCCAGCACCAACTCGGGAGCATACAATTGTCCAAAATGTCCTGGCATTTTGAAGTATTAAGAGTTCCTTCCACTGGAACCAAGGGGCCAAGCTCCTGAAAAACAACCCCACACCATGATAACCTCTCCACCAAAATTTACACTTGGCACAATATAGTTTGACAAGAACATATATCCTAGGAACCATAAAACTAAGACTTGTCATTGCTCTGGCATCTTCAGGTCACAGCAGCTCAGAAGGGTTTTTCATCAGCTCACCTGCAGAGAGGGGCAGAACTGGCTCAGCAGCAGGCAGAAAGACACCACAGGCGAAAATATCTGGCCAGGACGGAAGCAGGTACTATTTCACTCGATCAAAGGGTACCCGTTAAAACAACAAGCAGTACCAGAAACAGTGATCCTGGTTGTTTAGCTCAATGCTTCTGTGAAGAGGGGGTTGCTGCCACTTCGTCAGCAAAGTTGGACTGCGGTACTGGGGTTTCCACCACATGGAATGTGATGGACAGTTGGAATGCTGGTGTTATCCTTTCGAGACTTAAGGTCGACCGAAGAGGAAGTAGACTTCCTGCTGTCTCGTGATGTGATGTCAGAAAGATTGGATATCATTTAAAATGTAGTTGTGATTTGATTTCAATTTTCCCGAAAAGGTAATGTTTCAGCCACTACTTTCTTCTTTTTAGTAATGTTTCACAACATAAGGATCAAATGTAAACAGTGTGTAGGGAAAACAAAAAACGCATTGATGTGTTCAGAGGATTAATATAGATGGTGTGAATATGATGTATTTTTATGATTGGTGTTATCAGTGTGATGCAGAGTGTGTGACATGATTTAGAGGTTTTAACAACAGTTCAGCTGTCTGATGAAGTGTGGAGAAGAAGCTTTTCTGAATCTGCTGGACCTGTATCGAATGCTACTAAGCCTCTTCTGGGAGGGCAGCAGGGAGAACAGTCCATGGTGGGGGTGTGAGGGGTCATTGATGATGTTACATGCTCGGGACGTGCAGCGCTGGGATGAAATGTCTTTACTGGTGAGAAGAAGAGCCCCAATGATCCTCTCTGCTCTCACCATTCTTCTCACCTTCTTCCAGTCTGCGGCGTTGCAGCCTCCACCCCACACAGGGAGACAGCTGGTCAGAACGCTCTCTATGATACTTCTATAGAAGGTCGTGATAAGAAAGCTATGTTGAAAGCTGAGCTGAAGTCCATGAACACCATCCGCACATAGGTATTCTTCTCCTCCAGATGTGCTAGGCTCAGGTGAAGAGCATAGGAGGTGGTGTCCTCAGTGGAGCAGTCCCGTCAGTAGGCAAACTAGGATGGGTCGAATGTTGGAGGGAGACTTGAGACGATGGGTTCTTTAACCAGCTTTTTGAAGCCCTTCATCATGATGGGAATCAGTGCGACAAGCCAGTAGTCATTAAATGAGATAACCTGACGCTTCTTTGGGACCGTAATGATGACCTTTACCCTAACCCTAACCATTACCGGTTGATACCTAACCCTATCCCCTTCCTAAACTTAATTAGTCCTTAACTTGATGAGTGCATTATAAATAAATAAGTTAATAAAATGTCAGTTAGACATTTAGATATTATGTGCAAATGGTTTTTTCCAAAAAAAAAGGCTAAATCATGCATTCCAGTCCAACTATCGCAGAATTCAAGCAGCATTCACATGAAAAACAAGTGTTTGCATCCATGAGTTAATTGGACAAACACAACATAAATGAAACAAAGGCCCATGCCAAAATGTTTTAAAACTGAGACCTTTAGACCTTCTTTCCCTCAAGGGTAATTTTCAGACAAACCACTTAAGCACTCAGGAAGATTGTCAGTGAAACTGCAAGACTGAGCAAATCGGCACACCAGACTGACTTATCAAGGCAACACGGATATACCACTGTGTGTTTGTCTTTCAAATGAGTATCGCTGTCAGCGTGTGCTTAGAATCAGTGTTTCTTTGTTCTCGGAGCAACATTAATGGCCCTCCAGAGTGACTGATCCAATTAAAATCACCTTCTCAGACAGCGTCTTTCTTCTTTGAGTCTCACCAATCACCTGTCCCTTCAGTTGCTCAAAGGAGAGCTGACTCTCTTTTCTATTTGTCTGAAAATATAACTTCAAATTTATTCTCTAAAAACTTGCATTAGAAGAATATTTGTTTTATTCTTTGTTATCTGTAAGAGTATTTTTGCACTTGATGTTCTGGACATTTTCAATATGCACTGATGCTAGAAAAACAGATATTCTCATGTGAGTCAGAAATAGGTAAATCTGCTTCTATCCTTTTGCATATAGAGATGTGCTTTCAGTTTAGACAGAAACAGAGAGTTATCCTCTCAGTCTGTTTTAATTTTTCTTTATGGGTTTGATAAGTTACTGAAGAGAATATCTGAGGAATGTTTATGTCCATGTCAGAATCAGGGTTCCATAAAAATGTGTTTGTTTGTGCCACTTCTGATCCTTTGACTAAAAAAACGTTGTTAGCACAAGAATTACTTTTCACTTGGCTCGTATTTTTTAAATTATCTCCATATATATGCAAGTTCTATAATTGTGAATTCTTGTAAGATCATGAAAAAAGGGAAATCAAGAGTGAAAATAGGGACAATTATGAAGACAAAAGATTACGTTTAAAATGTACAGGTTGATTCTAGATTTCAGGAGTCAAAGGAACAACATCAGTCCTATTAACACCATTCAAAAAGAAGTGAAGGAGTAATAATTTAGTCTTCACCTGGGCAACAAACTGGACTTTAGACACTTGTCTACAAGAAGGGTTTCCTTAAGAAGCTTAGGGCCTTATATGTTTGCACCAAAAATGCTACATAGCTTCTATCAGTCTGCTGTGGAGAGACGGATCTCTTTTGCTTTTGTCTGCTGGTGTAACAGCCAATTCTCAACACATCATCTCAAGGCACTTCACAGAGACAATTCAAATGGATCATACAGTCAGATTGATTCAAGGATTTTTAAACAACAGCAATAGAAGATTTGACATAACATATAATATGAGAACATAGATTTTTAAAGTTGTTTTGTATCATTAAAGAAAAAAAGTAACCCATTTATTTAGTTTTGTACTTGTTGGTATATGTTGGTATGCTTCTCCTTCAGATAGTTTTACTTTTTCAATTCTTTTTGAATTGAATAAGCTTCCTGGATGTGAAGCAAAACGTCTTCAAACTTGGAAACAAATTCAATTTCGATTCAATTCAGTTTATTTATATAGCATCAATTCACAACACATGTCATCTCAAGGCACTTTACAGTTCAACCAGATTATCCAGTCAAATTGATTCAAAGTTTTCTATCTAAGGAAATGAGTTGATTGCGTCGACTCAATAACTCGAATACAATCCCTCACACTAAGCATGCTTGTAGCAACAGTGGAGAGGAAAAACTCCCTTTTAACAGGTAGAAACCTCCAGCAGAACCAGGCTCAGTGTGAGCGGCCATCTGCCAAGGCTGACTGGTGTTCAAGGATACAGAAGCAGAGATACAGAAAGCAGCTGTAAAAGGCGGCCTGTCCAGGCCGATCTCCAGCATCTATAAACAAGGGTGTTGATGGAAGCAGCACAGCTGAGAAAAAGCAGAGAAAGCAGAACGTTAGAGATTGAACTAACAGATTATGCAGATTGGGAGAATAGAGAGAGAATGAAGCACAATGATGAAATGGGGGTCCCTATGTCCTCCAGAAGTCTAAGCCTACAGCAGCATAACTATAGAGATAGCTCAGGATAACCTGAGCCACTCTAACTATAAGCTTTATCAAAAAGGAAAGTTTTAAGCCTAGCCTTAAAAGTAGACAGGGTGTCTGCCTCACGGACTAAAACTGGTAGTTGGTTCCACAGGAGAGGAGCCTGATAACTAAAAGATCTGACTCCCATTCTATTTTTAAAAATTCTAGGAACCACTAGTAAACCTGCAGATTGAATCATATCTCTGATATAAGATGGAGCTTGGCCATTTAAGGCTCTATGTGTGAAAAGGAGGATTTTAAATTCTATTCTGGATTTAACAGGAAGCCAATGAAGAGAAGCTAGGACAGGAGAGATATGATCTCTTTTTAATTTTCATCAGAACTCTGGCTGCAGCATTTTGGATCAGCTGAAGGCTTTTAACTACAGTTTGTGGACTTCCTGATAGTAAAGAATTACAATAGTCCAGCCTTGAAGTAACAAATGCATGGACTAGTTTATCACCCCTAGAAAGGAGATTTCTAATTTTTGCAATATTCCTTAGATGAAAGACAGAAATTCTTGAAACCTCTTTGATATGGGATTTAAATGACAGGTCCTGTTAAAAAACAACACCAAGATTTTTTTCTTTGTTATCTGAAATCAGTTTAATCCCATCCAAATGAAGCGACTGGCTAATCAGCTTCTTTTTCAGAGACTCTGATCCAAAACTATAGCTTCTGTTTTGTCTGCATTCAGAAGGAGAAAGTTAAGAGTCATCCAGGTTTTTATGTCTTCAAGACATGCCTGTAATTTATGTAATGGGTTAGCTTCATCTGGATTTAAAGACAGATATAGCTGAGAATCATCAGCATAATAGGGAAAATTAATCCTATCCTGGCTAGTAATTCTACCGATTGGGAGCATTTACATGGGCGTAGGTTTGCATAGGGACCATAGGGACATGTCCCTACCAAAATTTTGAACCGACCTTATTGTCCCTACCAATAATTTGATGTGAATAACATGTTTATAATTTACAATGCAGCAGTGTTGCAGCAGTCGCTTCTTTTCCTCTTGCAGCTTCGCTGCCTGGTCTCTCCTGTCCCTTTCATGTAGCAGCGCACGTGACTGTTCTTCGCTGTTTACCTCCATTCTCATTGGTTGTTCTGCCTTAAGTTCCGCCTTCTCTCTTTCTGATTGTTTGGTTTCTAGTCCACGTGTGCTTGGAGCACAACATTGAAAATGTATCCACGCCAGAATACCGCGGCTACTACAAGTTCCAATTAAAAAACTAAATATCATGTTTTAAAAAACAAAAAACGTTTTTTTCTTTTAGAAAACTAAATATTTTGAGTCAGCCAGGAGTTCTGAAGACTGCTGGAAAAATGGGCAAATAAAGGCAGTAATCTGTCAACATTTTTTATTCTTAGCCACAGCCGACTGAAAAAGAAAATTTGCGGGTTTCCTTTTTACCGACATTTTGTTGCTATTTTGATTTTTTGATGACTCTTTGAGGAAGTTCAGGTATAATTATTAGCAGGTGTTATTTCTCTTATATTGTATAACAAGAGATGGCGCCGAAACATCTGCTATTTTTTGTTTAAAAAGCATAATTAGGGTTCCACATAATAAGAGTTCTATTTATTTGACTATTTCTACCTCTAGAAATAGGATCAAGACAAGAACAAACAGAGGAACACTATTAACAATGATTTTATCTTACATAGATTTCCACACAGTCTATAAGTAAATTAGTACAAACATTAATATCTGGTAAATAATGCTTAAATCTGGCTGTTTACTTCGGATATTATTACATTACAGATAAGATAGTGTAATATTGTCTTTTATAATCATTAAATGTGATTTTATATTTGAATAAATTAAGGCTCATTCTTAGAGTTATACTTTGTGGATGATGCTACAAAAAAAGAAAATAGACATGAGAAGTTATTTTAACAGTCAGTCAGTAAGTAACATAGGATGATATAGAAGGTTGTGTTTTATTTAATCCTCATTTGATTACAGGAAACACAGATATCCTGTTATAATGACTCAGGGCAGCTTGTAGGTGAATCAGCTGGCCCTTCAGTGCTTGAGGTGATGTCTAAATTATTTAAATTACAAAATAATGAGCAACTTTTTTATTTATTTACAATATAAATATCAATCTGTATTTGATATGGCTGGATTTAGGGAACTCTAACAATGAGCAGTGATGTTCCAGGTCAGGTAGAGAGAGAACTGTCCGAACCTTCAGGGCTTCAGGGACGGTTGTTTTTTTTTTTTTTCAGTAGGAGTAATTGGATTCTTTGATCTCTTTTAGAGCTCACAAATGATGCCTCGTGGATTTTAATATAGTTTGCCTGATTAACATGTTTGTTTGGTTGGCTATTATCCTCACTTGTATTAAGTGAAAAATGCATTTGCAATGTTAAGATAAAATTAGGGCAATAACTAACAACAACTATTTTGCAAATCGATTAGTCTGTCGTTAATTTTTTCGATGAATCGATTAATTGGATAGCCAAAGGTTATTTAAAGAAGATTATTAATGAAAAATGAATCCAGGTAAAACTAAAATATTTCCTCTTGAGGAGTTTTGGATGGAGAATATTGACAGACAAAATTTTTTGCAAAATGTTTATACATTTATTTTACAATTCTGGCATAATTACTGATCTAAGTGGGCTGCTCTGTCAGGGAAAGGCACATTTTACATTTATATTATGTTTTAGAGTCTCTATACTCCAGTTAATGATAAATTACTTACTAAATTAGTTGACGAATATTGAAATAATCAATTAATACGATTCAATTTTCAGCCCCAGATAAAATACATGAAATAGGCTACACAGAGTAACTACAGCCCAGATATTTATAGTAAAGTTAATACTTTAATGAATGTATTATTTTGCTTGATACAGAGAGAGCATAGTAGATAAAAATATAAGAGTGGGGTTTACCTCTGCACAATTCTATATCTTCAAAAGAAAATACTATATTTACATTCTGTCTTAGAAAATGAAACCATTTTCAAAGTGGAAAAAAGTCTTTATTCCACATTTATCAGAGCCGGTGATACTTCAAACATTGATAAATATCATCTAGTGAGTGTAGTGCTTATAAAATTCTTAATAATGTAGCAAAATGCTGCTTTTCTCTTTAAACAATAAATTTCTTATCAGTACTGATGCTCACTTCAAGCATAAAAAAAGGGCTTGCATATTGCATAGCACCAATGACACTAGACCAATAGTGTCCCTACCAAAGTTCAGATCAAACCTACGCCCTTGAGCATATATAAAGTAAAGAGAATTGGTCCTAGCACTGATCCTGTGGTACTCCACAGGTAACCTTTGAGCATGGGGAAGATTTGTCATTGACGTGAACAAACTGAAATCAAACAGAAAAACAAGATTTAAACCAGTCTAGTGCCATACCTTTAATTCTAACAAAATATTCAAGTCTTTCTAAAAGAACATTATGGTCAACTGTATCAAATGCAGCACTGAGATCCAACAGGACGAGCACAGATACAAGTCCATTATCTGAGGCCATGAGAATATCATTAGTGACTTTCACCAGAGCTGTTTCAGTGCTATGATGAGCTCTAAAGCCAGAATGAAATTCTTCAAAAAGTTCATTATGGTGTAAGTGATTGCACAATTGTTTGGCAACTACTTTCTCAAGAATTTTAAATAAGAAAGGAAGATTGGATATAGGTCTATAATTGACCAAGTCATCTGGGTCAAGAGACAGTTTCTTAAGCAGAGGTTTAATTACAGCAACCTTAAAATCCTTTGGTATATATCCCTGTAACAGAGATAGATTAATCACATCTAAAATGGAGGAGGAGATCAAAGGGAATACCTCCTTATTTAACCTGGTTAGAACTGGATCTAACATATAAGTATCTAACTCAGAAAGTTCAACTGGATCAAAGCAGTCTAAACCCGGTTTAGATTCCATGAATACCTCCGATGCTGCCCCACCCTCCAGAGAAAAAACAATCGTAAACAGAGGAGTGCTAATGATCTTATTTTTTAATAAGATCAATCTTATTTATAAAGAATCCCATAAAATCATTGCTGCTAAGAGCAGGTGGAATGGACGGTTCAACAGAGCTATGGCTCTGGTTGAGTTTGGCAACTGTATTAAAAAAGAAATCTAGGATTATTCTTATTCTCCTCTATTAATGAGGAGAAATATGCTGCTCTTGCTTTACAAAGGGTCCTCTTATACAGCAGTAAACTATTTTTTCAGACTAGGTAGGATTCCCGCAGGCTTGTGGAGCAATATTTTCTATCCAGTTTCCTAGCATTTTGCTTCAAAGTGCGCAGCTCTGCATTAAACCAAGGAGCAAGCTTTCTATTTTTATCACTTTTCATTTTCAAAGGAGCTGCGTTTTCTAAGGCGGTATGCAGAGAACTAGCAACCCCATCAACAAAATTATCAACCTGTGAAGGGGAATAAACTAAGCTTTTGCACTCTGCAGCACTGCTCAGCGACACAGAGGAGAGAGAAAGTGAAGCAGATTTTTTAAAATGTATAACTGTACTATCTGATAATGATCTACTAAAATTAAACCTTCTTTTGGGGGAGGAGAACTCTGTTAAAGTAATCCTGAAGGTTATTAGAAACCTTCAGGATCTCAATGGATTTTTTTTTTTTTTACTTTTTTGGAATAACTATGACCTGGATGACTGAGAATCTTCACCATTATATCCTCCTGGGGGTTTAAAAAAAGGCCCACAAAGTAGACATTTCCTCTTGATGACTTGGTTAAGTATTATTAACAAAAGCTACATGTATGCAAAATAATGCTGTGATGAATACAGCAACACTGAAGAGAAAGCATGAGCCAAACGATCCGTGAACCCATTAAAACACAGATTCATAAACTGTCAAATATAGGAATATATGTACTGTTCATCCAGCTGCTCTCTGTCAAATTACACTGAGAATTGTGAACAATAGATTGTTTATTTAGTGATTCACATGCAATGGCCCTTTACTTTCTGGTGAGTGATCATTAAACCTACACAGGTGACAGCGCTGTTTCAATTGTGCTTCTCTTTATGCGTTTGTATGCAAAATAAATGTATGACTAAGTGCATCATGTCTAAAGCACTCGCATGAACATATCTTATTTCTGTTGCTTAACAAAAGGTCATCAAGTATTTGAGTGAGTGAATGTGTATATACATTATTCTAAAAGCAATACCAAGGCCATGCAAGAGCAGTTTGAGCTATCAACAGCGCCAGTTTTACAGGAGATGGATGTGGGTGGAGCATAAATACAGCAGCTCAGAAAAACCTGTACATTACATGTGAGGCTGCTAGATTTCAGTGTTCCCATAAAAATCTGTAACATTTAGTTATCTCAATGTTGAACGTAATAGTGCTAGTTACTATCTGGATTTTATTTCATTATAAAAACTCTTCCAACAGAAGGAAATGATCAACACTTAGACGGGATATGTCTTTTGATCGGCAAAGAATATTTAGACTATTTATACTATAATAGAAAGATTCTTACATCTTTAGGTCGCTCTGTATATTCATTCTTTATGTTTCTCGTGTGAAATGTACTATTCATATTTTCAATTAAATAAAAGATTAAAGACAGACTGATGTGACTCCTTATTGTTCCTGATTTTATGGGAAAATATTTAGATGCCTAAATAATGTAGGGATCATAGGTAACACAATGAAATATTGACAAGGTTTCTCTTATGAATAAAACAATAACATAAAACCAAACAAGCGAACTTGACAGACAATAGATAAATAGGATTAATATAATGTAATCATGGAACTTGGCAACAGGACAAGAAGAAAACAACTGCATGTAGAAAGATGGTGCTATTGAAGGCAGCAAATCTGCTCTGCCTTTGTTTCTTGTTTGAACATCTTTTTCATTTTTTTCATTGTTCTGCATAAAGTAATCTGCTGTCTAACTTTAAATAGGACTTTAAAGCCTCACCCAGAGCGTGAGGTGACATGTCTGCTTCATTACTAAGATATGCAACCTATTCTAAAAGGTTGACATGAAATCTGTATGCAAATGATTATGCCACTCTGGGGAAAAAAGTCTGAGCATTGATCCATCATATTTTAAATTTAAAGAAAGGAAAGTGTACCCTTTCATTTTATCCTGTAAAATGTGTGAATATTTTATAAAGCAGAGAAAAATCTATCAGTGATAATATGGCTAGAAAAATAGAGTCTTCTCATCTGATGGTGGAATTATAATGTGCCCATGTATGAATATGACCAATAATAAAGATTCTGGAGTACTAGTTCACAATGGGTTGCATTCCATTACTTAATCAAATGATCATAGTTTCATACTTCAGAACACCAAGATGTCAAATTGGGAGAAAATGTGATGATCTAATACATGATAAAGTATCATATTTAATTTGCATTGTTCAAACTGCTTTAAAAGAAGGAAAAGTTCTTATAAATGATAACTATCCACATTTTGTAATTAGGGATAACTAACAATCTCAGAAAAAATATTTAAATGATTCTAAGCTTTGAACCTTTGTGTAAAAAACACAAAAAAAAAATGTTTGGTCTGTTCTATTATAAAGGATTTAAAGATGATTTGATACATGTTTAAATGAGCTAGAAAATATCTTGCTTAGACACTAGGGGCAACATCTAAAATTCAGATAAGTAAGTTTCCTGCAGTGAGATATTATTAGCCATATATGAGTCTTTTTTCTTCATTTGATTATAAAAGATTAAGACTATCATATTAGAATTTTAATTCCCAGGAATTCTTGCCATGAGCTGTTTGTTTTAGGACTCAATTTTGTTACATAACATCTGAAGACTGTATTGCAAAACAGACAGAATCTACACCTGAAAAGTGAGGCAAATGAGGAAGTGAGTCAATGTGCAACGTGACTCATGCAAAGTAAATGCTTGGTCTTAGGCAAGTCCAGCTTCATCACATTCCGCTTCAAGGGAACTTGTTAGTAGGCATATCATGCAGAAAATGTATTAAAACGAAACATTTCCACGAATATTGATTACTGAATTCTGAATGTTTAAAGGGCATCATAATAAGTAAAATTATAAAAAGATAAATTTTATTCTTAACCAAAATCTAGTAAGGCCTACATTTACTTAACTGTTCACCTGAAAAATAATATAGTGCAACCAACTGCCCTATTGAAACCCATGATTAGTAAAAAAAAAAGTCCATCTTTGGACCTCTGGGTCTGACCGCAGCCAGGTTGAATCCGTGTGTGAAGGGCCGCTGGCTCTTGGCCGCTTGGCAAAATATTTGTTCAATTTGTCTTAATATAATTGTGATCATCCTTTTTCCCCCAATAAATTGTAAAGGAAGAAAATATTCTAACATAGTTAACTTTGGAAAAAGGTTGGCTGTTTCTCTTCCTTTCCCAGGTGCACTCGGCGAGCTGCGTGTGGTCACTATGAAAATCAGCAAGGCGTGTTGACATCACAGAATTACAGAGTTTAATCCAATATAAGACAATGCATAAACTTAGAAATAAGACAATGCACAAACCTACACCAGAAACTGCAGAACAACAGAGACATACATTCCATTACCTGACATAGGAGGAAAGAAAGCAAAGAGTACAGAGACATCTTTGGAGAGTTGCAAGGGCAAATCTAATCTGTAACTTCTATTTAGAAAGCTTTATCCTCTTGTATCTAATCCATTCAAAAAGGGTTGGCCCTCGGTCCTCCAACCAGACGCCATCTCTGACACTGCCTAGAGCTTCCCCTTATTTACTGCAAACATCTGGGGTCATTTGCTTCTTTGTTTTAACAAGAAAAGGCGGAAAGCTTGTCCTGGCATCTAGAATTCTTAGGGTCATAAAACACAAGATAAGCTTTCACAGACAGCTTGTGGAATGCGGGGGGCCTCACCATAAATTTTCAGGAACAAACTTAAATTTAGTAATCTGGTTCAAGGAAAGGTTATCTTCACAAACTTGTTCAAAATAAGAAATATGAGAAAAGGAGAGTATACAACATACCTTTTACACATGCCATAAGATTAACTGTATTAAAGTCTAAAAATAATCATTTTTCTTTAACAAAATGAAAAAAAGTAAGAATGTATTTTTATCGAGAGACTATTAATAACAGGAGGTGAAAAACAGCTCAAGCCGAGCCGAGCGTGCGGGGACATCACGAGTATACTTCTCCGTGCTCCTGTTCTCTCCAAGTCCATATTTTCCTGTGTCCATACTTGGCGAGGACATGAGTCCATGCTCGCGTTCTTGTGATTTGAGAAACGGCCTACGTTTTCTAAACCTAAAATCAGGGAAACTGAGTTTTACATTACACAAAGAGGGTTCATCCAACCACTGTCTCTGTTGCTGTAGTAACATTCTCCCGACTGCTAACCTGGCCGACTGCTAACCTGCTTGGCAGCAATTTTGTTCGGTAAACTCAGTGTTCTCTGTCTCCACTTTCCTTAGAACCAATCACGCTGTTTTATTACCTGATTTAGTAAGATTTTTGTTGTGGTTTGTTCATAAAAAAAAAATCATTCACACATTTGTTGTTGGTTTGTTTAAAATGAGCAACGTGCCGATCATTTTATTTTTATTTTTCTATTTTTCCAGTACATGAAGAAGACAGAATCAATGTGAGGAGGAACCCCATGAGATGGTGCACAGGTTCTATATACAGGTAAAACCAGTAAATTAGAATATTTTGAAAAACTTGATTTATTTCAGTAATTGCATTCAAAAGGTGTAACTTGTACATTATATTTATTCATTGCACACAGACTGATGCATTCAAATGTTTATTTCATTTCATTTTGATGATATGTGTGCAATGAATAAATATAATGTACAAGTTACACCTTTTGAATGCAATTACTGAAATAAATCAAGTTTTTCAAAATATTCTAATTTACTGGCTTTTACCTGTATTAGAACATTTTTAGATATCATTTTCACCTTCTGCCAGATGATTTTACCTAAATAGATCCAGCGACTCACTACCGTTCAAGCAATAAACCCATAATGCTATAGTAGTTACAACACTATACTATATAGTGGTTGTAGTGGCTTGGGATCCGCGTTGCATTGTGGGACGTGGCGGCCATGTTGAGGGCTATGCGAACGTAAGCATAGCTCTGATACAACGTTGTTGTTGAAAGAAGAGACGTAGAAGTAGAGAGAAAAAAGATGTTAAAATCCCGAAAAGGATCTGGAATTTACCGGGACACATTAAATAGAGAAGCCAGGGACCGATATGTTGACAAAATCAGCATTATTAATGATGTGGATCCGTATGAAGTTCCAAACAATGAGTGGAGCACCGATGAGTGAGCGCCTATACTTCAAAACAGTTCCGAAGCTACAAGTCCTTGGAGTCTCATGTGCAGTTCACGAATGGATGGGTTCAAGAGCTGCAGATCATAAAGCCAGCAAACAGTGGGAACACAATAATCCATACAAAGGTAAGCTGTGATCAGACAGGATCTGGAACCTGCTAGTTTAGCAATTGCTAACCATTAGTGCTAATAACCACTCATGCATGTAATGTACTTTTAACTAGCTGCTATGTGTTTCAAAGGTGTAGTTAGTAATGTTAACTGCCAACCCTCCCTAAACCCTCCGGGTTTCTAACGCATTTGAGCCTTTTTCCGCTGCCGTTTTTATTATTTTCCCGTAAAAGATCCCAACTTTGAAGGAAAGAAACAATGTAGGCTATAAAATAAAATCGTGCATCTTTAACTTACCAGAATGAAAAAGCAGGGAACACACTCTCATTGACATCGGGATAGTGTGGAAAGTTATGTTCGGTCGTCTTACAGCCGCGATCCAAGCTAGCCGACGACTCTTTATCTCTGACACTTGGTCTCCGTGGTTGCGCCTCCAGGCAGGAAAGCGGTGGAAAGTTAACCCGTATTCTATGTTTTTCCTAAGGCGATCATGTGTTGCGCTGTTACAGCCCACAATACAGCAACGGTTTACCTTGGTTGAAATCAAGTTAAGGTGAAATTAATTAAATTAAAACACGGCTGAGAAGGAGTACAGTATGCGGTAGTCATAGGCAGTCGTCTGAGCAGCGGTAAAGGAGGCCATCAACATGGCGGCCACGCAAAGTAATTACGTCGTGACGCCCAAGCCCTTTTTGGCAGATTCATTAACAAAAGTACAGGTGTTATGAACAACATTAAATCCAAAGATTTTGTCCGAGGTATGGCTGATTTATTTGTTGTAGTCTCTTGTTATTCACACACAAATTAACAGATATAGCCAACGGGAGTTTAGAAACTGCAAAGCTTTGTCTTAAGCGGAAAATAAATGCGCATCTACACAGCGCAGCGTTCGCAGACCAGTGTGATGCATTCATGAGCGTCGGATAGCTATGGTGCATTCAGGAGCATGGGACATTTCATATCTACAAGGAAAAAGAACGGAACAGAACTTATACAATAATGTATTTATTCAGAAACCTTGTGGGCTTTCTTACAATACTGAATGCTCTATAATTGTATTTCTGTTATTTTTTGACTATGCAAATCTGCTAGCTTTTTATTAAAAAAGATCTATAATATTACAGCAGCAAATTATCAAAGTTTTTCAAAAGCCTGTTTAAAAGCTTCAACTTAGGATTCAGATCAAACGACAATTGCACTGTCATTGTTTTACACGTCTGAGATAGCACAGGATGCAATTGTTGGCAAGGACCTGCTGAAAAATGCACCCCGCTTGTTTTGAACCTAAAGATTGTCCCACACACATGAAGCTCACACTGGTAGCTCAGAACACACATGTAAGCATGTAGAAAATGTTACATCAGTTACAAGTGTATATTTCTGTAAAACAGCATGGGATGCAATTTTTGGCAATTTCTGTAATCTCTTTTTTTTTTATTTCACTGTGCTTCAGGGTAGATATGAAAACACAGTCTGGCCCAGCTGCTTTTAAAGGGGGGATTATACATCAAATGTCACCTGCGTCTGAACGCGAACCAGTTTTGCTGGTATCCTTCGGCAACGTAGGTCTGGAATTTTGAGGGACGCACAGCAGTTTCCCGCCAAAGCGCTAGGGGGAGCCTCTTTGAGAACTCGCAAGAACTTTGGCGGACGGTCACAAGAACTTCTTCCGTGGCACCGGCAGGAGTGTTTATTTTTCAAAACATGTCTGAGGCATCGTACAAGTGGCTGTACATTACTTCCGAACCTCCTCGATCAACCTTTCGTCGTGGTTATCCACTGCTGTTATTACTCCTCTGTTTTTAAATATGGTGCACCAAATCGAGAAGGATAGCCACACAGACAGCCGGAAAGGCATACCAAGGACCAATCACAACTGCTTTTTGTCTGTGCACTTACGCTTGAGGGCTGTGACCATCCGAGGCGTAGTCAGGATCTTTTTGAGGTGCACGACGACGGTTGCAGAGCCTCCGCGCGGGGGGCGTGGTCACGCACAGAGACAGATTTGATGGTTGCAGAGGCTATGCGTCAGAAGTATAAGTTGGCCTTAAGGAACTTATATTTTCTCCTTTTTCTAAAATGGAGGGGGGGGGGGTGGAAAGGATGGCGCTGGTCAACTCTGAGGGGGAGAGGGAGAAAATGTTGCATTGGGGTTGAAGCTGTGCAGAGAAATCAAAAGGGATGGCTCTCAAACCTTCAGTAGAACTGGTTAAACTCATTTATAAAGGTTATTACACATCAGATTTTTAGCAAAAACATGAACTGAAAACAATCTTTTATTTACTTCTTGCTTCACATACCATGTGGATGGTGCACAGCAACAACACAATGTAAGCGACTATCCACTACATGCTTATCCAGTAAAAGCTGCAAAGTCAGACTTGATACAATATTCTGGGTTTCCTTAGATAGAATATGTTTTACCAATATTTCTGTAGTTTCTGTAATTAAAATTACTCTGTAAAGTGGCTTGAGATGACGTGTTGTGAATTGGTGCCATTTGAATTATTTATATTAAACTGATTTACTTGGAGGTAGTGCTTGGCAGTGGTGGGAGATGTGGAGACAAGTCAATGCCATGTTTATCTTCTACCCTGCCTCTGAGCCAATCTGTACAAGTTAATTCACTGTTAGAAAGATCTATAATATCACTGTACTCGCATCCAGAATAACTCAACATTCTGGGGAATATAGAAAGGGTTTAACCTCTCAAAAAGGTAGGAGCAGGTTTAGAGGTTAAAAGTTAAGTTTTGAAAAATCAAGATAAAAAATTTCGACTCAGCTTTTTCTCCCCTAATTCATAATTTTAAAGGTGAAAAAATAAATGATTATCAGTATTGAATGATCTGAAAGGTGTATATGATCATTTAAAATCATATTTATGCAGGTATGTTGCTGCATAAATTTACAACAAGATACGTCAAAATAATTGCTGAACCATGAACAAATGTAAAAAGTTTAAAGGATGTTATAACAAACCTCATGCATAATACACAATTTTCCCAAGCTGGATAAATCTGTCAAGCTTATCCGTCATCAGCTGGAATAACTTAAAACTTTGCATATAAAGAGATCACTGAAATGAATGAAACTGCCACAAACCTTTTAGTAAAATTTTAATGCTCATGTTAAGGAGGATACATTTAAAGTTCAGGGTGTTATTCAGTGTAAATATGGCAACAACATCCCTTTTTAAATGGAAAATTACCCAAAATATATATCTTTTTCTGCCTTTCTGTCGCTTTTTTTCCAACCCTTAGTCACCACATGCATGTCCTTCTTTCAGGTTTTATTCCCAAAATATCACAATAGCATTGCAAGTGCAAATCATTGTGCAAATACATCCATTTTAAGGTGAATGATACAACAGGGCCCTGCAGGTGAAGCATAGGTTGTGTAGTGTCTGTGGACTGCCTCTCTCCTCCACCTGTCTGTGGTTTGGAGAATCAATTTTGTGAACAAGGTGAGCTGAAATGACAAATGGACGTAAATAGCAGGGAGCGTAGATGTTACTGGTGGTGTGTCCTTGATGTTATTTCATGATCAGTGTGATGATAGATCACACACTTTAGTCTTGCCAGAACCGCTTGTTCTTTTAAAGTCACCAACAGCCCTGTGAAGCTCTACAAGTCCTGAATCAGCTCACATTTCTGATGATTGCCAACACATTCTACAAATGACCAACAGCACACAATCTTTTGGGTTTTAGCCTCTTTTTTTTGTAGGATAAAGTAGAACTTAATGCATGGTTGCCAAAGCAACTGCAGATGGCAAAAAAACAATAAACTGACATCACAGGAGCTGAAACATTTGTACCTGGCAGTTTTCATAGTTCAAATTAAAAAGTAGAGTTCTAGCTTGCATTTGCATTTGCTGTAGGGCAATTTGCTGTTATTTGAATTGTTAAGTGATAGTTGTTCAATTTAATTCAGTTTATTTAT
The DNA here is from genome assembly GCF_016077235.1 of Cyprinodon tularosa. Lineage (NCBI taxonomy): Eukaryota > Metazoa > Chordata > Actinopteri > Cyprinodontiformes > Cyprinodontidae > Cyprinodon > Cyprinodon tularosa. Next base: position 121,640 of record NW_024037843.1, on the reverse strand, counting down.
ATAGCGCCAACTCAAAACACATGTCATCTAGAGGCACTTGATTGATTCAAAGTTTTCTATCTATGGAAAACCAGTTGATTGCATCAACTCATTGACTCAAATGAAATCCATCACACCAGGCATGCTTGTAGTGACAGTGGAGTGGAAAAACTCCCTTTTAACAGGAAGAAACCTCCAGCTGAACCAGGCTCAGTGTGAGCGGCCATCCGCCGAGGCCGACTGGGGTTCAAGAAGACAGAAGCAGAAATAGAAAAAGAAACACAGATACAAAAGACAACTGTAAAAGGCGGCCCCGTCCAGAAAACACACAGCTAGGCAGATGAGCCCCGATCCAGCTCCCATGTGAGAGGATGAAGAGAGCACATCCAGCCAGTCACAGTAAAAAAAAAACAGGACTACACTGAAAAAAAGGCAGATCTCAAACATCTATAAACAAAGCAGCACAGCTGATATTTCTCTCCAGGATGGAGTCACAGCCAAACAGCCCCTTCCTATAAGCTTTATCAAAAAGGAAAGTTTTAAGCCTACCCATAACAAGTAGACAGGGTGTCTGCCTCATGGACAAAAAACTGGTAGTTGGTTCCACAGGAAAGGAGCCTGATAACTAAAAGACCTGCCTCCCATTCTACTTTTAGAAATTCTAGGAACCACTAGTAAACCTGCAGATTGAGAGCAAAGTGCTCTGTTATGAACATAAGGAACAATCATATCTCTGATATAAGATGGAGCTTGGCCATTTAAGGCTTTATGTGTGAGAAGGAGGATTTTAAATTCTGTTCTGGATTTAACAGGAAGCCATTGAAGAGAAGCCAGAATAGGAGAGATATGATCTCCCTTTTTAATTTTCATCAGATCTCTGGCTGCAACTTTTTGGATCGGCTGAAGACTTTTACCTACATTTTGTGGACTTTCGTGATAGTATAGAATTACAAAAGTCAAGCCTTGAAGTAACAAATGCATGGACTAATTTCTCAGCATCACCCCTGGACAGAAAATTTATAATTTTTGCAATATTGCACAGATGAAAGAAGGAAATCTCAGAAACCTCTTTGATATGGGATTAAAATTACAGGTCCTGATCAAAAATAACACCAAGATGTTTTATTTTATTATCCGAATTGAGTTTAATCCAATCCAAATGAAGTGACTGACTAATCAGCTTATTTTTCAAAGACTCTGGTCCAAAGACTATAACTTCTATTTTGTGTGTACCTAGGAGAAGAAAGTTATCATCCAGGTTTTTATGTCTTACAGAAATGTTTCAGGCCAGTGAAATGCGGTGACGTGTATGACATCAATGGGTCAACCAGAGACGGAAAGCTAAAAACTCAAGATTGGAGGCAGGTACCCAATAAGCTCGAAAAATTGTAGTGAATGTCCTTCCCTACAGGGAGCTTTCCAGATTGATACGCATAGTTCAGTTTGAATTCTACACATACCAATCTGGCCTATCCCGGTTATAATACCACTTCTGAATGCTGTAAATCAGATACTATGAGTGATGATTTGAGGTGGGACCTAGGACAAACACCTCCTTCGATAGGTTTTGCGTATGAATAGGATTTAAATTTTAAAATCATGGTAAATGATATAGGTGCGTGTATTTACATAGAGAGTAAGACATATCCTGAAGATACAGCTGAATTTAAGAACAAAGCAAACAACTTACATGTCTTTCCTGCCATGAGCTACCTATGTACTCTGGCTATGAAAAGAAATAGAATCAGGAAAACAGCCTCGCCAATGCACAAAGGTTTTTATCTGGATTCCGGCACAATGATATTAAGTTGAATATGGGTGTTGAGGAGCTTACTATCCTACAAAATTCAACAAAATAGATCATAAACTTGGCCTGTAAAGACAAACAAGGCTTCTCAGGTGTCAGAAACCCCAGACGATGAATAGGAGGAAACAATATGGCCAAGTGTGGCACAGCATGTGCCAGTGGCAGATCACATTGAATGATCTCAAGAACCCCAAATCATAACAGTTTGAGAAGGTTGTGTCTAACGGCACTAGGGAGGCCCTGTTGATTTTAACACTACAGTAATATGCTTTGTATTCCCTACAGTTATACAGGTCCCAAGGTGATGACTTTGCAAATATGAATTTCAAGACCTATTTTTATAGTTTTTGTCTGTTTGGACCTGCCCTGTTTTGTAGATGAGCCAGACCACACAAAGATGGATTCACACAAAACAGTCTAAATGATGAAGGTGTAGAAGATGACCAACAGTTCCAGTACAAGGCTGTACTTCTTAAGTTTCTACATGACGTACAGTCCCTGTTTGGTCTTCTTCCAAACAGAGTTAATGTATGAAGACCAGCTCAGGTTTATAGATAAAGAGGTTCCTGTTGTTGAGGATTGTGAGGGGAGGCGGTGATGGGCTGGTTTTATGGCGGTGCATCTTCACAAGGTTTTGCTGATTTAATTTTGGGTAGTTCTGAGCACACCAGTTTATCAGATTATCCTGCTCCTCTCTGTATACAAATTTGTTGTTTTCAGATCAGTGGCAGTAGGAGGGTATGTGAGGTCAAAGCTGAAGGAGTGACTGATTCAAAAACAACTGCTGAGATTATTATACACAAGTCTTTAAAGCATCCAATTCTGAAGAGATCATTCAAGCTCCCTGAGTTTTGGTTAAGAACCCTTTTTTGAAGTAGAAACGATAAGTATGTTTATGTGTTATACTCTGTGAGCCCTAAAGCAAACCTGGCCAGGATGTGTGGTACTGCAAGCACACATTTAATTGAATCTATTTGTCTTCACATTGTTTTGTGCTTTTCCTGTGCAACAGTGCAGTGTGAACATAGGCAAAACCTCTTTCATTTTTACTCACTGTCCTATCTACAAGCTTCCCTCAGTATAAGTACATGTGCATGGGTATTGTCATTACTGCAATGTTTGGGCGGTCCTGTTGTTTCCATTTCAACTTCTTCATTTAGCCAGCAAAACCCGTCTATTTCCAGAGTGGCAGCCTGCCTTGGGCAGGCAATAAAACTGCCAAGCTGAAGAGATGAGAGAAGAGTGAATAAAGGTAAACACAAGTGCTACTTTTTTTTAGATAAAGCATTGTATAGTATGTAGCTTCTATAGGATTTTAAACCCCCCATATATGGATAAGAAATCAAATACAAAGTAAGAAAGGTGATGGATAGCTGTTTGTAACTGTCAGACCTTTATTACAGGTTTATAGCACAAGAAGGCTAAATTCAGCTGTTTGGAAAAACCACAGAATACATCCTTATCCATCAGGGAATACATTTTCAGATTCAACTTCCTCTGTTATTTTATAACCATATTTATACACTTACTTTGAAAAAAAACAAAAAAAAAAACGATACAGACGATTTGGAATATTTCCCATATTCAGGAGTGTTTAATCCTATTAAATAAAGATGATTTCCAGTAAAAACACAGTTTTATTTCATTTCTGACTTTTCATCACCAGTCTGAAAAACAGACACACAAACACTCACAAAAAAGGCACATGTACGACACAGTGTGTTTTATCGCCCATAAAGAAGCATTAGTATTGATGAAAGGGTCTATTAGAAAAAGCAGCTGAAGTTAGTCCTGTTATTTCCCCTGAGCAACTCATTTCTAACTAAGACCTCACAGTTGAGCAAACTAGGCCTAAACCCCAACCTTGTTGATTAAAATCCGAATAGCTTCCTCCTATTAAATGTTCAGAATCACAGGAAATAAACAGTTATGTTCTGAGATTTTGGACTTAAATAAATCTGCATGCGACATGTTAGATTAACAATCTCATAGAAGGCTTCAGAGTGAGTTGTAAAAAGAAAAGGAGCAGCAAAGTTCACTGTGATTATTTCCTTGGAGAAGGAAGAGTGCAGCAATATCACAGAGCAGCACCAGTAGACAATAACCAAATAATAGAGGCTGTCCATTATGATAACAGCACAAAAATGTCCAGCTGACTAAAAGGATTAGTGAGAAAAGCGTCATAGTGGAAAATCGCATTGCTTCTTTGCAACTTCTACATAACATTTACATTCAGCTTCAGATGTGTTGTTGCTCTAACAGTTTTCCACTTTATAGATTATTCAACAGGATAGTGATACAGCCCAGAAACAGACATATGACATAAAAGCAATACCATCAAGTGTTTTATTTTGTATGTTGTAATAGGTTTCTACTACTGTATTATCCAGTGGTTAAAGGGATATGTGTATTAAAATGTGCCAGAGAATCACAGAGAAAAATTTGAAAAGTTTGTATTTATAACTACATGGCAAAATTGTTTTCTTTGAATGGTATGAAATATATTTTTTATCGGATTCATAACCATATGGGACATGAAGCTACTTGGATTGAGTTTTGAACAAAGCAAACACAGCAGCAGCTGGATGCAGCTTTCTGATAATCCATTCATCCATTTTCTGGCACGCTTCCCAATTGGGGTTGCGAGGGGTGCTGGTGCCTATCTCCTGAGGACGGGTCTCCAGTCCATCGCAGGCCAACACAGAGACAAACAGGACAAAGGACCATTCTAGCACACACCCACACCTAAGGACAATTTAGAGAAGCCAATTAACCTAAAAGTCATATTTTTGGACTATGCCAGAAAGCAGGAGTACCCGGAGAGAACCCACGCATGCTCAGGGAGAAGCTTTCTGATAATAAAAACACGAATTTTAGGGTGCAGCCAAACAACTATGATTTGAAAAAAACATTGCAACAGTTTTTTGGCATTACTTAATCATATTTAGTTACTTTAACACAATTGTTTCATATTAGCAGGGTAGGACATAAAAAAATTGTGTTACAATAATTAAATCTGATTAAGTGAATGCCAAAAGCAGTTGCAATATTGTTTTCAGTGAATAATGCCACTCTGGATTATACTTTCTATCCCCCCATTAGCCCCATTCATTAGCCCATCCAGTGAATAACTTGCATGCTGCCTGGCTCCTCACTTATCATAATTACCACAGTCTAACACCCCCCTTAAACAACACTAGGCTTTCCTGAAGCTCTCCTGAAGTCATGGAGAGTCATGCTGCTGCACAAAGTTTACATTCACAAGGGCAATGAAATCATATACTAAGAAAAGCTCCTGTTTATATTTGTTTCCAGACTTTAAAATACATCAAAGGATACAACTTCCACAACATCCTCGGCAATTTTTTAGCTGGACAGTTTTCCATCCCCGATAATTGTTTTATTCTCACATGCTGTCTCTAGTGTCCCTCTATCACCAAGTTACCTTGCCTTATCTTATCTGTTACAGATATATCAAAAACATGAACCTGTTCTAAACTTATCACCAATCGACTGGTTCTGACAACTCCCCAACCTGTCACAGTCTTGTAACTACTTTAAATAAAAATTCTCGATTCCCTTACATCTATTAAATCTCAATATGTCACCTTCTCCAGTAAATATCTCCCTTATATCTGAAAATATATCCCTTCCTGACATGACCATCATCCTGAAACCTAATTTCCTATTCCAAAATCTCAAATTGTCTCCCTTTTCCTGCCTTTCTTCTTTGCTCCCTCAAATTACAACAATTATGCACTCCTCCCTGATGACTGGAACTGTAATCACTCCCTTTAATGTTGCAGTCATTGCTCAAATTTAAAACACGGTGGTTTAGACCCCAATAACTTCAATAACTTTTGCCCACACATTCCATTTATATCAAATTCCTTTGGCAAATCATTTGCCTCTCAATCAGATAATACCACCAATAATTTATAGAACAAGCCGTTCCTGCTCATTTCGGCCTCAGCACTGAAAGAGCTTTGATCAAGACCACAAATGACCTCCTCTTGACAGCTGACTCTGGTCTTCTCTCCCTCTTTATTCTCCTTGATTTGAGTTTGGCCTTTAAGATGACTTTACACTCCATCCTCCTTCATAGACTCTCATCTATTGGCATCACAGCTTTACTTTCCCCTCTCTTTATTCTGTTCATACCTGAGCGCCCAGGTTCAGGTCATTCAACTTCAATTCTGCTCCTGTCATTGCTGACATCCCCCAGGGCCCAGTCCTGGCCCCAATCTATTTCATTATTTATCTCCTCCCCCTGGTTTACATTCTTTGTAACTTCAATATCCATGTTCCATGCTATGTGGATGACAACCACCTCTACCTGTCGTGGAAACCACTGCACGTTTCTCTGATTCTGCCCCTCAGCTTTGGAATCAACTTCCACCCAACATCCACAATTAAGACTCTAAGTTTAAAAATCTCTTTAAAACACTTATTATCTCTAATGTTTTATTATGTGTTAAATTGCCTTGGTTTACTGATTGTTCTTTGTTTTTATTTTGTTTCTCCTACACCTAGTAGGAGTGTATGGAAATACAAGACATTTCAAAATCTCTAAAAGGACGAAAAAGCTATAACAGTGTGGTATTTTGCTTCCATTAATTGGTGGTTTTATTATGTACAATCCCTAAAAAACCCTGAGGTTTGTAGTTGTGATATGACAAAATATGAAAAGTGACATTTTTATGGATATTTGTGCAAAGCAATGTCAATGCTAACCTGTTTTTAAACTTAGTGTACAAAAGTAATACATCTAGATATGTACTGATTCAAATTTCCAAAGATACACCCCCTCCAACACACAAACACATGTACATTGTATTGTGTTAGCCACCAGCTTTAGCTCACTTTGAAAAAAAGGGAGCACGATGGAATATTGGAGTGGAAAAGATGGCCCATCTATTGAAGAGGCCTCTGACCCACACAAAACAACATTACAATTAACTCAAGCACCATGACTCACCGTTTGGAAGAGAAACAGCAATAATAAACATAAATGTATTCAGTAAAGAGCTGTCCCTTTTTTTTACGTGTTTGCCGTGGCAAATTAGGTTTCTGTGTCATGGTAGATTTGCTCTACAAAATGATATCACACAGCAACATTATAATTTTCTTCTTGACTGTATTGAATCCAGATTCAATCCAGTGTCAAATATGCCAGTATTACAGTAACCTGTGTTAGGGTGCATATGTGTAGAATATTTATATTTAAATTGAGTGGGTGTATCTGATTAGAAAAAATTTCTCTAGGAGGTGTACATTTGTAAGTTTCAATCTACAAGTAGCAAACAATAGATTAAACCAGCTCAGCAGCTGTTTTCACTGTCATGATTCCTGGCACTAGTGCTGGTCTGATTAATCTTTTAACACATCTGCCAGCTCCGCCCTTTTTCCAAGCAGCATCCATCATATTCACCTACTCTCATGACTAGCTCTCTCAGACCCGTCACTACAGTAGTGCGAGACTATTATCCATCTGTGAGTTTTATCCAGCCTTCCTGTATACGTGTCTTCCTGCCTGATTCTGACCTGATTCTGCCTCCTGATTTTCTGAGCCTGCCTGAACCCTATCGGACCATTCATAGTGTGATTTTGGAACCTTTACCTGTCTTCTGTGCCTTGATCTCACACTCAGATTCCCCCCTGAATTGTCTCTGGATCTCGGATCACCTGGCTCTGACTCTGGAATGGCTCTTGGATTCCGAAACATTGGTGTCATGATCTTTCCGCAGATTGACTGATTACTCATTTCCTTCAACTGCCTGGCACTGCCCAGTTCTCATTGCCGTTCATCTGATCCACTTGCTTCAGCTCTATTTAACCAGTCTTCAACCAGTCATCAGTGCCACATTATTCAAGCCTTTGGTGAGAGTTTTCTAGGTTACCTGAGTGTTTCTGATTGGCTGAACCTGACCTGTTTGCCAGACCTGTCCTTGGAAATCCTGCTGGATTCTGCCTGTGTACCGAACCCAAAACTGAATCCTGAAATACATGCAGATACTATGTCTTTAGAGGTTTGTGGGGTTGTCTTACTATGTCTTAGGGTTTGTGGCTTCCTTGGACCATATCACTATGGATCTGACTAAGGTGAGCACAGTTACTGACTGGCCTGTTCCCAAGGACAAGAAAGCAATTACAGTGATTATTGGGGTTTGCTAATTTCCACAGATGATTAATCAGAAACTCCAGGCAAGTAGCTGGGCCCCTTCACACCCTCACCTCAGTCAATATCAAGTTCTGTTGGAGCAAACAGGCTGATCGAGCCTTTCCAAAACTCATTTTACTTATTTACTTCAGCACCTGTTCCGGTTTCCCCTTAAAGACAGTTAATTATTGAGGTGGATGCATCCAGTACCGGTGTCGGGGCTGCCCTTAGCCAGGAGGCCAAAGATGGCAAAATTCATCCCTGTTCTGTCTTTTCTAAGGGACTTATGAGCACAGAGAGGAACTGTGATGTGGGGGATCGGAACCTGCTAGCAATTAAGCTAACCCTGGAAAAATGGAGACAATGGTTGGAGGGGTCCAAGATTCCATTCTTGGTGTGGACTGATCATAAGAACATTGAATACTTGAAAACTGCCAAGAGACTTAACCCCAGACCGGCAAGGAGGGTGTTCTTCTTTAGAAGCTGTCATTGCTCTCTGTCTTACAGCAACCAGGCCTGTCGATGAGTTTGCTCTATGGTTGAAGGATTGTAAGGCACCATTCATGTTTATCACTGCTCTCAACTTGGAGTGTTGGCCCAAACACTACTTAGCCCAGGATGATATTCAACTCAGGACCAGATGTTAGGATGAGGTGCAACAGATGAAATAGTAAAGACTCGAGGCACAATCCCTTTAACTGTTCTCTATTCCTAACTGAATGTCAGATCCTTATCCAATTGTACATGGATGATCATAAATATGTTTTTCCGTTTTCTGGTGAGGGTGTGTGGTTTCTTATAATAAACAAAATATAGAATTTAAGTTTAGTGTCCTTTCATTACCCATTACACCTTAGATAACCTAAGAAGGAAATAGATAAACCCTAAATAAGCTTAAACTCTAAATCACTATTAATAAGCAAACTACGACAAGTTAATTAACAATCATGCATCTGCACCCGTCAAGTAGATATGTATGTTCAACACAATGCTCTGCAATATACACATATAGCTTATAAATCGCATAAAGCAACTGGTGAAATAATAGCAAACGAATAAACTTCAAATCACTCGTTTAGCTGCAGTAAACACTCAAATATAGCAACATACTCATCAATGATGCACAGTTATAAGACAAACAGATATACCTTCCAAGTCTCTCCCCCGTGTTAGCACAGTGGCTCAGCTACCGAACTTTCCCACCACATATCAGCAACGTTGGTCACGGCCAGGTGACGACGTCAACACTGCACTAACTACGGTATGCCTTAAGGGAAAAAAGTACTGCTGAACGAAAATCAGAGAATACAAACAGTACTTCTCAGCCTTAAAGTTAAACTACCTAAGGGTCTTTTGAACAAGGCCAAAATATCTAGAAGACCCTCCATCTGGCTTATTATGACCCCTACCAATTCTGTCCCGACCATGATCCAACATTGCCAGGGATTTCATCGCTGGTTTACCCAGCTCAGAAGGTAATACCATTATTCTGACAATCATTGACAGGTTTTCTTAGATGCTCCATTTGGTTCCACTACCCAAACTTGGGTGTGCTAAGGAGATAGGGAAATTCTCACTTGAGAGGTATTCCTCATCCATAGTCTCCCAACAGACATAGTCTCTGACAGGGGTCCCCAGTTTGTGTCACAGTACTGGAGAGAATACTGTGCTATGCTATGGATCTCTGTCAGCCTGTTTTCAGGATTCCACCCCCAGATGAATAGTCAGACAGACAGGGCCAACCAAGACATGGAGACCAAAACACGCATGGTAGGTGAGTCAGATCCTAAGAAGTGGTCTAACCAACTTCCCTGGATTGAAGATGTGTAAAAATCTGCTCCTTCTAGCACCACTGGACTCTCTCCATTTTCTGTTGCTTTAGATTTTTAGCCACTGGTGTTCACTATCCAGGAGAAAGATTCCATGGTTTCCTAGCTCATTATCAGCTTTGAGGTGCCAACGAGCCTGAAGGAGCGCTAGGAGAGCTATCTGTTGTGCATCAGAGAGCCAAACCAAGTTTGCTAATGCCGGAGGGTTTCGGCACCTGAATTTAGGGAAGATCAGAAGGTTTGGCTCTAGACAAAGAACCTGCCTTTGGGGGAGGAAAGCAGTCTGTCATGTCTGTCATGATGTTGGCGCTGATGACTGGCTGACTTCTGATTGCCTGATCCTGACCAGTTCTGCTTCTGGACCTCTTAGGCTGCCTGTCCCCTTCTGATCTGTCTCTGGATTCTGCCTGTATACCGTAACTTGAACTGATTCTGGACACAGCCTGGATTCCTGGCCCAGACTCCGCCCAGATTAAACTGCAGGGTCTTCTCATACAGTGTTAATTCACAGCTCACGAAGTATGTTCTCACACTGTTATACCCGACGCTCAGATGCGATCTACCTGCTCACCCAACAGCTTTACTTTCAAGCATATATATATATATATATATATATATATATATATATATATATATATATATATATATATATATATATATATATATATATATATATATATATATATATATATTATGTATTCTATATATTTATAATTTTTCTGCACCATCATCACCAAGTCAAATTCTTCGTAAGTGCAAACCTACTTGGCAATAAACTTGATTCTGATTCTGAAAATAAAAAGAAAACAAAAGTCTGGTGTTTGGTTCCACACCTGTATGAGATGAGAGCGAAATAAAACAGAAGACTTAACAACAGCAAAAAGAAGACAACAGACAACCAAAGTAAACATAAAAAAGCTCCAATGGGCAGCAGGTATCCCTTAGATATCCATGTGTCGAATGCAAATCCTATGTTTATTATTAAGAGTGGTATATGTATATGTAACTGCAGCTTAGTATTTAGTATTAGTGTATATCCATGAACACCTAAAACCAAACTCCTGTGGTTTGTATGCATGGGCATGCTTGTGTGTAAAGGATTTACAAAGCTTCTTTAGAAGGAAAATATGTTTAATAACAGGTGTCGGCAGCCCCAGACTTACCCTACAGGGTCCTGGACCGGCAAAGGATATCCAAATATCTTACATATCAATATATTCTTAAATATTATCAAATACTTTGTTTGTTCAGGACACACAGACAAATAATAAAAGCAATACTGGGAAAAAGTCCTATTGCACTGTATTCTTTAGACAAATACAGCCATCCGTTAATATCATTTACAAAAGACTTGCAGAGTATGATGACTGATAAATGACCCTTAAATATAACCTAAAATAAATACTGTGACTTCAGAACTACAGAACAAATGGTGTCCCTGGAGCGTTGGGTGTGGTACTGCTTAAATCAATATGTCAGACATTGCCTCTATAATGGTGTACCACTGATTTGTTAACACTTACGGCAGACTCTTTAAACAAACACTGAAAATTCAGTGTACCTCCTGTAATTTCTGTGTTGTGCCCTTAAAGCAATATAGGCAATGTGAAACATAAAGGCAAATCCATGAAATTCATGCAGGATATATTTCTTTACACTGAATAAACACATGCACACAGGACCGACTTGAGGAAGCAAGCAGACACAAGTAATAGTAGCAGTTTGATTAGAATGCATGAGGCTATTTGTTGTTGTTGTTGTTGTTGTTAGGAAAATGTGAATCTTGTTTCCTGATCATTATTTTGAAATGAATATGTTAATAATACAAAACAGTCCTGGCTACAACAGGAGAGCCAGCATAAGTAAAGACAACATGTAATATCTCCCTAATGGTAGTGTACACTGGACATAAACAAGAAACGTAAAACTAAACAGGAAACATTATCAGGAGAAACATTTGAGTCAAGTTATATTTCATCTCTGCACAAATATGCCATAAAAAACCTAAACAATTATCTAAAAACACCATATCCATTAACCTGACAGGAAGCAGTTTGCAGTGATCAACAGATATAGGCACACATGATAGGAGAATCATGAATAAATTACTAAAAAGAAGTACCCTATTTAAACAGCAAATATGTGTTTAAGTCAAGCTGTAGTCATTAGGTTTGTTTCAAAGCTGTGGCATGGTCAAAGAAAATAACATCTCCTGAATCTTTTAACTGCAGGCAGGACTGATGCACAGCAGGTTGGCTGAACATCCTCTCTTAACCTGCAGAGGCACCAACTGGGGATATGTTAAATCTTGTTTTTTACGCATCACTAGTACATCCTTAACAGTATAAAGAAACAAATAGCTTTAAACATTCACAATAGAGCTTCCAGGGGAATAAATCCTTTGAAGATTTTTCTAAGATATCCTAAGCTCTCGAACTATTTGGTATGGGATATAATTGGTCCATCGTTGCACTTGTTGAGGTTATGGAGGCTTGGGCATTTAGGCATTTTCATTACTACGTTTGGCTCTATCTTACTTTGCTTCCATACCATGTTCTCCAAACTATGGTTTGCACTGCAAACTATCGTTAGATACAATGCTGTAAAACTGTACACAACAAGCATGTTTTAGTTGATTATTTTGTTTACTATGGGGGAGAATCTATAAAAAAAAAGGACCATTGTGGAAAAGATGCTTCTTATGTCCCCATGATTACTAGCTTTTCTATGCCTTTCTCCAGTCTTCCCCTTGGAGGATTTGTAGTCTAGTGTTTAGGGAAGAGTGCTTGCATGCTGAGGAGACTGCAAGTTCCCTAATATGAATCCAACAGATTCAAAGCAGGAAACTTGAGGTCTCTGAGCAAAGGCAATGCTCATCCCTAAAATAAATCCCAGGCCCTACTCCCTAAGAAAAAAAAAAAAAAATCATTGGTCAAACTTGCAATGGCAAATAAAAGAATAATTAGTACTAATAATAATTATTAATATGATTAATATAAGATTAAAGTTTGGGGTGTCATCAATTGTTGCCTCCCCAAGGACTGTCTTCCTGCCTGCCTGAAAAACCTGAAATATTTTAAATATTAATCTACTTCTTATGATAGTATCAGTTTAATATATCTGATATATAACAAGTATTGCTGTCATGATCTTGGTGATGATATCAGGTCTGATTACTCATTTTGTTCACCTGCTTATCTCCGCCTAGCTCATGAGAGAGCTCTTTAACATGGCTCAAAAGAGGGCCCCTCAGCACACGATTTGGCTCCCTAGATGGCTCTATAAGCCATTTTGGCTTGAAAGGGGGCTATATAACACCCATTTTGGCTCCAAACGGTGTCATCATCTAGCCGCTGATGACTGGCTTGATTACTCATTTTATTCAACTGCCGAGCTCTGCCCAATTCTCATTAAAGCTCATGTGATCCACCTGCTTCAGCCTCTATTTAACCAGCCTTCAGACCAGCCATCAGGGCCAGATTATTGGAGCCTGTGGTGAGAGTTCTCTAGCGTATTTGTGTGTTCTGATTAGGGCTAGGTGTTGTTCAAAAATTTTCGGTTCCGGTACCAATACCGATACCTTCACTTCGATACCGGTTCCTGAACGATACTTTTTTCGATAACAGTTTTATAATATCAATTCGAAGAAAAAGAAAATTACACAACATAAAAAAGAACAAATCTTGAGTTTTATTTTAAGCTCTGATTTTTCCATTTACATTTTTCCTCTTACATAAAAAAAAAATCAGTGTCTAATATTCACTGTTACATTGTGAGGACCTTTTTACTTAGCAGTTTTCTTTTAGAAAAATTACCATGTCTCACAAACAAGCCCGTTGAATGGGATCCTACTGACAGCGCACCGCTGGTATGTGGGGGTCTGAGCGGCTCTGACAGAAATATTGGAAGGCAGGATGAACTGACTGCACTGATTAAGTTTTCAGGTGGATTTTCCCACTTAAAAACATAATAAAACTACTTTATTCCCACTGATCACAGCAAATATAGCTGCAAGGCAGAGAAAGGATAGAGTAGCTCCGCCCAACGCGCGTTAGAGCCACTTTTCGACCGCGCAGCCAGAGCAGCAAAGCTTCTTCAGCCGCGCGTCAGAAGCTGGTACATGCAGCAAAAAGGAAGCAGCAGACGCGATTTTGCTGCTCTTGCTGCGTCCAGTTTGAAAGCAGCATGATTCACTCGGCTCTGGCTTTGCTCTGCCCACGTGCTGCTGAGAGGAGGATGGTCGTGCTGGCTGCGGTCCGCTCTTCTTGCAGTCAAACACCGAGCAACTTTCTGCTCTTAAATTGTTTCCGTGCACGATGTATTGCATTGCGCACTATTGGCATCAGTCTTAATAAAGTGAAGCCGCACTGTTGACCTGGGAGGCATTTTAAAGGGGTTCCATGACGCTCGCAACCAGTTCACAACAGATACACATGAACCCTGGCTGTAGGCGTGACCACCTGTGTATTTTTCCTGGATGACGCAATCACGTTAAGTGTTACAGCCAATCACCGAAACTTGGTACCGAAAGACGAGGCATGTTTCGATAGTCGGTAGAACCGAAGCATTTCGGTCGGTACCATAAAAGAACCGAAGTTCGGTACCCAGCCCTAGTTCTGATTGCCCGATCCTGACCTGTTCTACCTCTGGACATCTGAGCCTGCCTGTTCCTGTTCTGATCCGTTTGCCATGACCTGTTTTCGGACTGCTGCTGGATTTCTGCCCATCTCTGGACCGAGCCTGACTCTCGAGCACATCTCCGACACCGGCTTTGGCTTCGCCCTCTGGATTATCCTGCCTTCCTTCGTCTGCTAAGTTCTGATCTCCTGCCTGTCCTCATACCTTTGGGACATTAGCATCTGTGACTTTCTGGGCATCGCCAGCCGCGTCGTGTTGGCAGCCGACCCGCTGTAACCAGCCTCGTCCTCTGGGCTCAGACTGAACTATAAGAGCAGGTTAGGGACCGACATGTTAATTTTCGTCTCCCACCAGATAGATGTGGTTACTAACCCTGCTGTCTCCTCCTGCAGAGGTTCCTACCTTAGATGCCGATGCTGTTCACTGCATCTCCTTTTGGAGAAATCCAAAGTTTAAACGTTTTGAGAAATCCAAATTTTGTTCTGAGCTTGACAAATACATAATAATCAACCCAGATTTGTCATAAACATTGTCATAAAGAAGAAGTAAGAGTTTTGTGATAAAAATAGTATATGATGAATGAATATTGTGATATCTCCTTGATAAATTAGTGAGGTAAAGTGAGCCCCATGTACTGCCTATTGGGCCACACGTAATGTCTGCCTGGAATTGTTACTGACATTTTCAGTTTCTCTACAAATCACAGAAATAGTGTTAGGGCTTGGCACTACATGGAAAAGTGGTGAACCTTTCAAGAAGCCAATGTGGAGCCAAAATTACTTCAACAGCACACTGAGGACTCATCCAGATGATCGTTATCAGAAAAACATTTAAACCCCTGTAGACCTTACAGTATGATCCTCAGTTAAGTCAGTGCTGACAGTTTAAGAGCAACTGGGCAGAGATGATTCAGGACCATACTTTGTGGAATCAATAGTGGAACTTTCTGTATGGCTTAAAGGTAACACCTGGATGATTAATCAACTCCATAATATGTTCACAAACAAATCCTGATGGAGAGTCTCTGGCCATCAGTTTGTGACGCTAACATCCAACATACTTGGTTTATCCTGGAGGATAGTTAAACTAACCACAGGAGGTTTTCTTATGAAGGTTTTGGAGAGTTGTAAAAATCTGGACTTTGATTGTATTAAGTTTTTGTGCCCTTACTCATGATCAAAATGTGCTGAATTAAAACACTGTTTAAAAGAGTAGGTCCAATTTCCACCATAAAGATGTAAAAGTTGCCAAAATAATCAGGTTTAGGCAGCAGTTACTTCATTTACCCTGAATAAAAAAAAGTTGAAAACTATTAACTCATGTTACTTTTTTTCCAGATTTACCGATTTTCAGATGATTTGAGACTGTTGTGACAAAAGGTTACTAATAGATACACTATATTGCCAAAAGTATTTGCTCACCTGCCTTGACTCACATATGAGCTTAAGTGACATCCCGTTCCTAATCCATAGGGTTCAATATGACGTCGGTCCACCCTTTGCAGCTAGAACAGCTTCAACTCTTCTGGGAAGGCTGTCCACAAGGTTTAGGAGTGTGTTTATGGGAATTTTTGACCATTCTTCCAGAAGCGCATTTGTGAGGTCGCACACTGATGTTGGACGAGAAGGCCTGGCTCTCAGTCTCCGCTCTAATTCATCCCAAAGGTGTTCTATCGGGTTGAGGTCAGGACTCTGTGCAGGCCAGTCAAGTTCATCCACACCAGACTCTGTCATCCATGTCTTTATGGACCTTGCTTTGTGCACTGGTGCACAGTCATGTTGGAAGAGGAAGGGGCCAGCTCCAAACTGTTCCCACAAAGTTGGGAGCATGGAATTGTCCAAAATGTCTTGGTATGCTGAAGCATTCAGAGTTCCTTTCACTGGAACTAAGGGGCCAAGCCCAGCTCCTGAAAAACAACCCCACACCATAATCCCCCCTCCACCAAACTTTACACTTGGCACAATGCAGTCAGACAAGTACCGTTCTCCTGGCAACCGCCAAACCCAGACCCGTCCATCAGATTGCCAGATGGAGAAGCGCGATTCGTCACTCCAGAGAACGCGTCTCCACTGCTCTAGAGTCCAGTGGCGGCGTGCTTTACACCACCGCATCCGACGCTTTGCATTGCACTTGGTGATGTATGGCTTGGATGCAGCTGCTCGCCCATGGAAACCCATTCCATGAAGCTCTCTGCGCACTGTTCTTGAGCTACATGAAGTTTGGAGGTCTGTAGTGATTGACTCTGCAGAAAGTTGGCGACCTCTTCGCACTATGCGCGTCAGCATCCGCTGACCCCGCTCCGTCAGTTTACGTGGCCTACCACTTCGTGGCTGAGTTGCTGTCGTTCCCAAACACTTCCATTTTCTTATAATACAGCTGACAGTTGACTGTGGAATATTTAGGAGCGAGGAAATTTCACGACTGGATTTGTTGCACAGGTGGCATCCTATCACAGTTCCACGCTGGAATTCACTGAGCTCCTGAGAGCGACCCATTCTTTCACAAATGTTTGTAAAAACAGTCTGCATGCCTAGGTGCTTGAATTTATACACCTGTGGCCATGGAAGTGATTGGAACACCTGATTCCAATAATTTGGATGGGTGAGCAAATACTTTTGGCAATATAGTGTATATGTACTACAATATAATGTTTTTGATTCAAATGTGCTGTTTATTCATTTAAAAATAGTTTATTTTACTTTAACAATCCATCTTTCCTCTTTGCTCCAAATAACTGACAAAACCTGCCTAATGAGGTGACAGCTTTACTTCTGTAAGGAAATCCTGGGGGAGGAGGGGGATTATCTGCTTTCAAGTCAGACGTCTGTTTGACTGAAGGTCCAGAGGATTCAAAAACAACATATTAAATTCAGACAAAAAAAGACCGTAGTTTCTGTTCATGGAGCAATGGCTGTGGACATGAAATGTATTCCCCATTGTCAATCCAGTTCTTTCATAAGATGCAACTTTAAAGTTTTCCAGGGACAAAGATACTAATTATATTCTATATCCTTATGCATTGTTGTAAATGATGCAGCAGAAGGTTAAACACTGATTTAAATGTATCCTTATATTGTCCAGAAGTGGACGTCCATTTAGGCTGATGAAAGTCTGCCACAAATAAGATATACTACGGTTTTATGGTTTCTAGCCTCAGGCTCTGAAACTCTCTGTGGGATCTGAACTTTCAGGCCCTAAACAATAAAGAAGAGGATACAGATAAATAAATAGATATGCATAAAGACATTGCTGTGACCTTCACAGCAGGTAAACAGCTGGAGATTTTTTAATGACTCCCACCAACAAGCCCATCAAGCAGGCTTTGGATGAACAGCTGAATTCCAAAGTCAAGACAGTTATTGAGAAAGTTTTGAACACGTTAATTCCACTCCTCATGAGGCAGATGCTGGATCACAACCTCTTTCTTGATTTTTGGGGGTTACAGGAATTCTATTCAACCTTTTTTAAATAAATGATCCCCAAAACGCTTTGACTCCAGAGAGGGCACCTTAGTACACACTTTGATTCCAGAGAGGACACTTTAGTGTGTGCTTTGACACCAGAGAGTGCACTTTAGCACATGCTTTGACTCCAGAAGGCACTTTAGCACACGCTTTGACACCAGAGAGAGCACTTTAGCACATGCTTTGACTCCAGAGAGTGCACTTTAGCACATGCTTTGACTCCAGAAGGCACTTTAGCACACGCTTTGACACCAGAGAGAGCACTTTAGCACATGCTTTGACTCCAGAGAGTGCACTTTAGCACATGCTTTGACTGCAGAAGGCACTTTAGCACATGCTTTGACTCCAGAGAGTGCACTTTAGCAAATGCTTTGACTCCAGAGAGTACACTTTAGCACATGCTTTGACTCCAGAGAGTGCACTTTAGCACATGCTTTGACTCCAGAAGGCACTTTAGCACACGCTTTGACACCAGAGAGAGCACTTTAGCACATGCTTTGACTCCAGAGAGTGCACTTTAGCACATGCTTTGACTGCAGAAGGCACTTTAGCACACGCTTTGACTCCAGAGAGTGCACTTTAGCATATGCTTTGATTCCAGAAAGCACTTTAGCCCACACTTTGACTCCAGAGAGAGCACTTTAGCACATGCTTTAACTCCAGAAGGCACTTTAGCACACGCTTTGACACCAGAGAGGGCACTTAATCACACGATTTGACTCAAGAGGGCACTTTAGCACATGCTTTAACTCCAAAGAGGGCACTTTAGCATGTGCTCTGACACCAGAGAGGGCACTTTAGCACACGCTTTGACTCCAGAAGGCACTTTAGCACACGCTTTGACTCCAGAGAGGGCACTTTAGCACATGCTTTGAATCCAGAAGGCACTTTAGCCCACGCTTTGACACCAGAGGGCACTTTAGCACATGCTTTGACTCAAGAGAGGGAACTTTAGCGCATGTTTTGGCGTCCGAAAGGGCATGTCAGAGTGTTTCAGGTCCTGAAGACGCACTTTGGTCCGTGCGAAGACATTAGCATGTTTTTGGCACATGCTTTGGTTCCCAAAAGGGAACTTTATTACAAGCTTTGGCTCCTGAGAGGGCCCTTTAATGTGGTTTTGTCTCCAGAGGGGCCCTGTAGCACATGCTCTGGCTTCCAAAAGGACACTTTAACATACAATTTGGCTCCCAATAGGGAACTTTATATTGTAATATTCAACAACTGCTCCATGTCTCTACTTGATGACATGATATTCCAGCATTGTTTATTTCTCCAATAGAAAATTTTCCTGAACCATAATAATTTATGCCTGTGTTTGAATTCCTGACAGAAAAGTGTGTTTTATATCAGACATAATGGCCAGTTTCTGATTAACTGTTTTAGTGTTTTCATGACATTATAAATAATAATGAGCATTGGTTATCTATCAGTCATATCAAATAATTGCTAAAGGGATTTAAAGTTTCTCTGCAAAACTTTTTGATAAACCTCACAATGGTTTGATCAGAAGTCCTGGAGGGATTTTTTTGTAGTTAGTTGCAAACAAAGCCGCAGATTTAAATCTGTCCCATTTTATGGCACTCTGGAGCCTGTCATACCTTAACAATACCTTTTGCTTTTAAAAGCAAAAAATTATTTCATTTTGAAGTACATGTTGAATTGCTTCAATTTCAAACTATTGTAGTCCACATTAAATAGAGCCTTTTAGCTTGTCTCCACTTGAAACCTGTGATTACGTCAATAAAAGTTCTTTGTGTGTGAGTAGAGTTTTTTTATTTGTGCCCCGAGTGAGTCAGGCCAAGCATCAAGCATCACAATCAAAGCTGCCATAGTTAAAACCGTCTCCATGTTTCTGTGTATCTGATGCATGCGTGCACGTTTGCGTGTTCAGTGGCGTCAGAACTACCTATTTTTGCGCCATCCGTGGACGCTTCCCACCGGTCCAGGCCACTCCCACTTTCTCTGAGTCAGTATAAAATATAGCATCCCCTCCCTCCCTTCCACTTTCTCTCAGCCTGAACATTGGAGCAAAACTCAGCACCTCCAGATCATCCTCTTCTGGTCTATGCCAACAACTGAAGGTAAGAAACACAAATCTGTTTGCAGTTAATCCCTTAATTTTTGGTGTTTTGTTTTGGGTTTTTTTAAGAACTTTTTTGTGTTTTTGTCTGAAATAAAAGTTTTTGTCTGAAATAAAACTACTTCTAGGTTACAAACCCATTCAATGTTACACACTTTATAATATGGGAGAAATTCCTTGTTGTTTTCTTCCTCTAATGTTTATGCTTTTAATAGATAACTTTATTAAATACTAAAAAATATATATTTCTTTGGACCTTTAAAAAGGGAGATTTTATCCTTTGATTTTTGTTATTTGACAGTAGAGAATTATTTTTATTTAAAACCATTATAAAGCTCAGAATTGGAGTATTATTGGTTGATATGAATAGATTAACTGAATGTAGTAAAACTAGAATATTTGTATACATAAGAAAAATGTCATATATCATCCTTTTTACATTGTAAAACAATCTTTACTGGATTCATTGTTTTGTAAAATCAACCTCTTTATTTTGTTCAGCTTTTATTATTATTGACTTAATTTTACTTTGAGATTAATAAAGTGTTTTTGAATTGAATTTCAGCAATGTTTTTATAAACACCAGGACATACAAACTAAATAAAAACCTTTAAAGACAAGCAGATTTTAAGCTGTGCACCGCAGAGTTGTGGAAAGGTTTTCACGCGCAGCCCCACATCATTATCAGCCCGATGAATAATGAATGAAAGACAACCAGCTGCTTTCAGGAATTATATTAGCATGAAAAGAATGGCTACTTACACCACAGTGCCACTTTAAATAAATTTATTGAAATGGACATTTGTTTTCTTTCCCAGTGATGAAATTACAGATAAAGTCTTGATGTAATTTAGATTAAAACTAGAGCTGTCTTTCTTATCTGAACATCCCATGGTGTATATTAATATTCAGTGGGGGGTTAACATATGAAATAATCAGTGAATAACCGAGGAAAAGGGACTTGCAGCAAAATCCAGATCCATATAACACAGGATATCTGACAAATAATTAAAAACTGTCCTACCCTCAAAGATGTTTTCTGATTTGTAGTTTTGATCCTCAAGATGAAAAAGTTGTGCTGTAAAAAATTGCATTCACTTCCAGGAATCTGAAGTCTGCAGAGGGCTGTGCTGTAATAATAGCCTTGATGCAGACTGAGACAGTGGGAATTTTCCAATTACAGCAGATTGAAATCCTCCGAGCAACTGCTGTTGTTTTCCTCTAATTGGACTTTTCCTCTGGAAGAATTTTCTAATATGAAGCATCGTTCATCACCTCTAATGAAGAAACTTCAATATGCCGGAAAATGAGCCAAATCAGTCTCCCAAATGTAATACTGTTGATAAATCTACAAATGACATTCAGATTGCTGGCAAATATTTCATCGGCACCCCTCTGTTTAGGTAATATTGCTGAAAGAGATCAGTGTAATTGAGGACAAGGAAATAGAATCTATTCCCATAGTAAGTGTTTTTTAGTATAATTTGAGCTCAAAAAGCAGCAAAGTGCAGAGCCCAATTAATCCTAATTCCTTTGAGACTTCTTCCTCGCTGACACAGGCACACTTAAGGTGTGTGTTAAACAGTAAAATGTTCCGTTCCCTTTTAGCAGCTCAACAGTGTGTGTCAATCAGACCAAATGATGTTTGCTGTAGGTTTATCAAACCTTCATCTCTTCCACCTGTGTCATCCTTTAGGAACTATAAAACGCTTTATTGCTGCTTTTACATCCACTCAAATGATCTGTAGGTTTGATCTAAAGTAGAGGCAGCAGGTTAAGATTATTTCCACCAAATTTAACTTTGTGTTTTTCTGTCCTCTTCTCCATCTGCTTTAGTATCCAGTCATGAATGTAGGCATCTATGTGTGTGTTATCCTGGCCGCCTTGTCCAGTGGCTCCCTGAGTCTGCCTTCACAGTCAATGGTAAGATACACACACAGGTATTCTAGAAAAATCTGACTCTAAAACACAAAAAAGTACCTGAACACACTATGGTCAAACTAGACTAAAATGAGGCAACTTAACGGAAAACCTGGCATTCAGAAAAAACATGAGCACTTACATTTTTCCAAGTTAAATAAAATTCAAAAGGATTTTCCTTGTTTTCCTATCCCTATGCCAGAGAGCTGAGAGTTCTGCTCGCCTAACAGAAAGCCTCCATGCTCCGTCACCCAACCAAGCACGCCAGGTCCGCTCGGCTCCAGAGCCACCATCAGACCAGTTTACCCACTACAGCCAGCTCCGTGAGAACGAAGAGGCTCCAAACAGCCTGAGCAAGCTCCTGGCCAGACTCATCTCCAGGAAAGGTGAGTGCTCAGAGGAACGACGTCCTTCCCCTTCAACCGAGTCACGATTCACACATCTTCCTCCTCATCCTGTTATTCCTCTGCTGTCATTCATGCTGTGCCTCTATCCCACCATCTGGCATGTCCCATCTCCATCCTGCCGTCATCTCTTGCCTTCTCCCTGTCTCTTCCACTTCTTTTTAACAAACCTTCCCCCTCCATCATGTCCTCGCTCGCTCTCTGCCTCTCCCTTTAAGTCAACTCTATGCAGGGGGGGAGATCTGCTGAGCTCACTGCTCTTGTAGAAAACAAAAAGACATATATAAAAACAGGACAAGTTAATGGGTTAACCCATTTAGACTCACTTAAGAAGTTGCAAACCATCATTAACAGAAAACATAGGAATAAAAAAAACAAAAGCCAGCCTCAATAAGTCAGTGTGTTTGGTCTTTTCCAGGCTCTCCATTGCAGATCAGATCCTCTCTCAGCAGCAGAGCTGTGGCGCCCAGCCACAGGATAAAGGACAGAGATTACCTCGGCTGGATGGACTTTGGACGACGTAGTGCAGAAGAGTATGAATATTCTCCGTGAAGCCACAGTCGGGCTTTCCTTCATCCCCCGTCACAGCTCCCAACAGCCCTCGGTTAAAGCCAGCAAAATCACATAGCAATTTCTATCTTTCACATTTCATTTAAATTAGGATCCTGGAATGAGATCAGATTCAAAAATGTACAGAATAAAGCAGATTATGGTAAATATTTTAATTCTGATGATAGACATTTAGAAGATTTAACCGCAGTATTTTTTAATCTCTGATTATTTCTTCTGCCCCTCAAAATAAATCATTTCATTAAAGAGAGAATCTCTGTCAAGTCTTAAACCACCTGAGTCCTGCAGTTTGTTTTTTTCTAAAACACGACTCAAATAGAAATGAACTGAGGGTTAATTTTTTGGGGGAATATTTCAAGTGTTTTCTAAATACAGATTTAGTTTGCTGGTAATAGAGGAGGGTTTGGAGAGTTTGATGCATGTACAGAATAAAGTACATTTGCAACAGACTGCTGAAGACGGTGCTGTGTTGTAATACCAATAAAATGCATTTACTTTCCATTTAATTTTGCTAAAATGAGACATTTGTTAATTTAAAGTGTTCATTCAACGTAATATCAAAATATGTACCTGGACTTCAAAGTTGGATTTTTTCTGCAGTATTTTATTCGAAATTAGAAAAAAAAAAGAAAAAAGATCTTTAGCACTGAAAGATATTTTCTTCCGAATGTTTTTTGGAGTTCTGAAATGTTCAGCAATTTATGGCCCACTTAATTAGCTTTAACGACACACAGATGTCCAGTAAGAACATCTTTTCATGTCCCACCATCTGCATCCGAGTGCAGCATCACTCTGAAGAGCGGATGAAAACACATCTCCGGTCCGCCCCAAGCGGGGAAATCTGGGACAAAGGTGTGAAAGAGTGAAAAGATCAAAACTGATTTCAGAAGTTTCTATTACAAGGCCTTTAAATCAACCACTAGATATTCTGTAGACATCATCTCTATAGCTGAGGTGTTTCGGAGAAGTTTGTGCATTGAAATATAGAATCACTGTAATAAACATGTTTTATCATCTTTTTGAGCGAACAGAAGTCAAATTAAAGCTCATCCTTCCTCTGACATAAACATGAAGCATCATATCCAATCAAAGCTGATCTCAAGTAGCTGCTCTGTCAGTCCAGAACATTTCAGCCCTGAAACAAACCACATGATTAAGTGGTTTTTGCCAGGACTCCTTTTTTAATTCAGAGAGAACAAAATACAAGCTTTCAACACAGCTTTAGAGCTGCAGCCGACAAATACATCATGATTCATCACTGGCTGAGTGAAAAGGCCTGATGGCAGCTGGTGGTTCTGTTCAAAGCTGGAAAAAGCACGCTGCACAGTGGACGTCTGCTGTGATGGGAAATTAGCAGGTTAGCGCATCAGTCTACAGGTACTTTCAAGGCTAAAAGACAAATAATAATAATGAACTCACCAAACCTCCAAAAATTAACTTCAAAATACCGGATTCCAAATAATATACCCAATCTAGCTTTCAGATGTATGATAACGGTGTAAAAACAGCGAGTAACTAGATGATTACATAAAAAATAACAATGGAAATAAATACTTTCTGAAGCAAGAACCTGCTTATTAATGCTCGTATCTGTTAGATGTCAAAAAGGAAAAACTCAGTTGTTTTAACTCACAGCAGAATGAATTAGCGTGACAAATTTCAATTAGTGTCAAATGTCAATAAGTGGATAAAAAAGGTGACAGAATATTTTCTTTCAAAATCTTAAAAGAAACAATGTATCTCTAAACTAACTTAGAGGCAGAAGTCTATTGTGTTTTAATTATTTCCTTTTGCTTTTAAAAAGTATACTGTAAACTGAAAAAAAAAGCTAAACACCATCACACGCATTCAGTTGACTAGAACCCGACATACACAGCAAATAACCATGTAGCTTCTTTGACTCAGTGTAACTAATTTTTCACTAATAATAAAGAGATTAAATTAGGAGCATCTGTCATTCTTGGAAGCCCAATTTACAGAAATATTTATTTGTTTTAATTAATTCACTCTTAGCTATGGAATCTATAAGATTTAAAGAAATAACCAAAAATAGTTTCTCACTTAGTTTAAACCACTTGTTTACACACACTGCACATACATACAGGTGCTGGTCATAAAATTAGAATATCATGAAAAAGTAGATTGATTTCAGTAATTCCATTTAAAAAGTGAAACTTGTATATTATATTCATACATTACATACAAACTCATATATTTCAGATGTTTATTTTGTTTAATTTTGATGATTACAAATGACAACAAATGAAAATCTCAAATTCATCATATCAGAAAATTAGAATATTACTGAAGACCAATAAAAACAAAGGATTTATAGAAATGTTGGCCAACTGAAAAGTATGGACAAGAAAAGTATGAGCATGTACAGCACTCAGTATTTAGTTGGGCCTCCTTTGGCCTGTATTACTGCAGCAATGCGGCGTGGCATGGAGTCGATCAGTCTGTGGCACTGCTCAGGTGTTATGATAGCCCAGGTTGCTCTAATAGTGGCTTTTAGCTCTTCTGAATTGTTGGGTCTGGTGTATTGCATCTTCTTCTTCACAATACCCCATAGATTTTCTATGGGGTTAAGGTCAGGAGAGTTTGCTGGCCAATTAAGAACAGGGATACCATGGTCCTTCAACCAGGTACTGGTAGCTTTTGGCACTGTGTGCAGGTGCCAAGTCCTGTTGGAAAATGAAATCTGCATCTCCAAAAAGTTGGTCAGCTGCAGGAAGCATGAAGTGCTCTAAAACTTCCTGGTATGTGGCTGCGTTGACCCTGGACCTCAGAAAACACAATGGACCAACACCAGCAGATGACATGGCACCCCAAACCATCACTGACTGTGGAAACTTTACACTGGAATTCAAGCAACGTGGATGAAGTGCCTATCTTCTTTTCCTCCAGACTCTGGGACCTTGATTTCCAAAGGAAATGCAAAATTTACTTTCATCAGAGAACATGACTTTGGACCACTCACCAGCAGTCCAGTCCTGTTTCTCTTTAGCCCAGGCAAGACGCTTCTGACGCTGTCTGTGGTTCAAGAGTGGCTTGACACAAGGAATGCGACAGCAGAAACCCATGTCTTTCATACGTCTGTGTGTGGTGGTTCTTGAAGCACTCACTCCAGCTGCAGTCCACTCTGTGAATCTCCCCCACATTTTTGAATGGGTTTTGTTTCACAATCCTCTCCAGGGTGCGGTTATCTCTCTTGCTTGTACACTTTTTTCGACCACATCTTTTCCTTCCCTTCGCCTCTCTATTAATGTGCTTGGACACTGAGCTCTGTGAACAGCCAGCCTCTTTAGCGATGACCTTTTGTGTCTTGCCCGCCTTGTGCAAGGTGTCGATGGTCGTCTTTTGGACAACTGTCAAGTCAGCAGTCTTCCCCATGATTGTGTAGCCTATAGAACTAGACTGAAAGACCATTTAAAGGCTTTTGCAGGTGGTTTGAGTTAATTAGCTGATTAGAGTGTGGCACCAGGGGCCATCAATTTTGAACCTTTTCACAATATTCTAATTTTCTGATATGATGAATTTGAGATTTTCATTTGTTGTCATTTGTAATCATCAAAATTAAACAAAACATCTGAAATATATGAGTTTGTATGTAATGTATGAATATAATATACAAGTTTCACTTTTTAAATGGAATTACTGAAATCAATCTACTTTTTCATGATATTCTAATTTTATGACCAGCACCTGTATATGGAACCCCAAAGACATTAAAGTGGAGTTAAGCTTAACCTTAAGTTAGGATTATCACTTATTTGTATTTGCTAAAATACCAGAGTTATGATGGTGAGATTGATGGAGCTTCTTTATGCTTTATTTTGGTTGAAGAAAGTATAAACAAGATTACAAAATGATCAGAGCCCACATAATGTAATGTAATGGCTGTGTAAATTGCAGACAGGTTAATCTACAGCAGCTAGCTGGAGGCTCACCTGTGGATATATTTGAAGAAAACATTTAAAATGCATTGCATCCTATCATGACTCCAGGCTAATATCTATAGCAAGCAGAAGAGATCTTTTGCCCACTATAATTCTAGTTCCTTCTTGGTTACAACTTCCTGATGCCTAAAGGATCCAAACAAAATATAAAAAGCATTCAAATTAGGACTGTCCATGTTTTAAACCTTTCAGCATCAAGACAATTTCTTTGTCCCAAAGATGAACGGAAGGAAGAAAGCTGGAATTCCAATAGAAACAGAAAAAAGATACGACTGAAACTTTGTGAAAGGTTTTACATTAAGCATATTTTTGATAAATTTTGAGTTTGGTTATAATGACCAATTTTGAGTGTATTGCCTCCCCAATAGTAAGGCATGGTCGGGGCAGCATCATGGTGAAAGAGCATTATGCGAGTATATTGAGGGCACATCTGAAGCCTTGCATGGTGGTGCCATAGTTCTGTTTTGGCAGGATGAACAGTTATGTGAGGTAATTCTGTGTTCTGGATTTTGTTTTATAACTTCATTCAGTAGGAGTTTTATCCATCTCTGCAGGAGTGTCAATAGGACTCATGGAAGAGAAAAAAATGCCAATAAAAGCAACATTCATAAAAAACAGACAGTGAGTTACATGGATATTCTTTAACTCCTTTATTTTGAACACACTGGAAGGCTTTGTCCACACATTCCTCTGTAGATGTACATGAAAACAGACTTCCACACATCGACACATTTATTTATTCAAACAGAACCATCATTAGAGATACACACTAACATCCATTCAACATGTTAAAAAAAAACAAAAAAAAACATAATACCAGGCTTTAATGAAAAAAAGAAAAATAGATTATATCTTAAACTCTAGTGTTAAAAGTACTAAGACACCAAGTCTCTGTTTGAAGATTATTTATGACAAGGAGCCATGAGAAAAGCATCCTGCAGTCATATTTAATGACCCAACTGCAGGAGTTTCATCAGATGGATCATTTATTTTAGAAGACGATATGATGGATAAGACATGTTTATATCAGCGCCTTCACCTGGATACTGATGGGACTTAATGGCAGCTTGCCTGGAAGAATCTCAGATCAGGGACCACATGTCGGCGTTTAAAGTGTAACAAAGAACTCTGAGGTAAACTTATGAGAAATAACACTCAGCCGCCACCTGCTTATTGGACTATACACAAGTCCCATTCTTCATTCTAATACATTCATTTACTACCTCGAAGGTAAATGTGTCCTCTATAACCACGGTCAGATTTAACGAGAATCAGAAGGGACATTCAAACTTATTAAAGCATCTCTAGAGTATTATTATAATAACTCATAACGGATATTTGGCACTACTGAGACTATGGTTATGCCTCGGATGTTCTTTCACAAAGTAGGCAGCTAAGAGTTGTTATTAATACAACTTGGTTTATTATCACAACACAATGACTAACTGTCTAATAAGTGTCCTTATGAGTTAAGCAGACTGTTGGAAATTAGGTCGATTGTAAGATATGTACACAGAAAGTGGCAGTGTGAATGGAATAAAAGGAACGCGTCCTATCTTATGAGGCTCATTAAGAAAAACAAACTAAATACGAAGAAGTTTAGCGCTTCATATGTAGTAGCTTCAGCGGTTCATAAACGGTTGGTTTAATCATGCTGTGGAGTGCGGCTACCAACCTGATTTGTTAAAAGAGCTTGTTACGTTGCTCAAACGAACTAATTCATTTTGAATGTACAACCATTTGCAAACATAAACCATGCAATTAATCAAAAGAGTAGTCATTAAAGAGTTGGTGTAGTTATTGCTGACAGGAAATGGACCACTGAGTACTACTATAACAAAAAAAAAAAAAAAAACTACCAAGAACCGTTTATCTTTAATACTTTGGATCTCTGCAAACTTCAGTTCAACTATATTCCACTTGGGAACAATTATTTAAACATATAAAACTGTTAAATCCATCATTGAGTGTGTGAAACTTATCCTAACATGCATTTTTATCATAAAATAAATGCTATGAGAACAATAATAGGATACAACAATAAGATACAAGCAAACTGATATTATTATTACTAGCATACAGTGTGCATATCATTTCTAAAGACCATATATAAAATACTAAATTGTGAACTTGCTACCCTTACATCATATGTTCTACTGTTAGGAATATTATACATCTCTGATTTTACAACAATGGACAGTAAACAATAAAGACACAGTTGTTGGTCGTTAAAATAAAATTCAAACATCGTCTCTTTCAAGTATCTGTGAAATGTAAAAAAAAAAAGCTACAAACTATTAACTTAATGTACATTTTGTTTTTTATGATGGTGATTTTCCTTCTGTTCACTGATTGATATTATAATATAAATAATATTTAATATCTACCCTTCTGCTAAAGTTTTTTTCCACCTTGGTCCAGTTTGGTTTTCATAGATTATATAAAGTTATTAGGGTAGCTTTATATAACGGTACAATGGTCCATTTGTAAACTCAAAAGTTCTTATTCCTGATTCTTCTACTAAACTGGGTTATTTAGTGGCAACTGGCCACCATAGACTTAAAGACAAACCCACTAATTCTTATAGTCTTCCAGCTGATTGTCGGCGTGTCAGTGGAAGTGTCCCATAGCTTCAGCTGCTTTTACTCTAACCACAGGATCTGGATCCTGGAGCAGCATCACTAAACCTGGATACACAGACACCGTTAACCTGGAGACATTCAGGATGTGACCTCCTTGTTTTAAAGGGAACTGGGAGACTTACCTTTGGAAATGGTGCTCATGTTGAGGTGGGAGAGCTGCTCCTGCTGAATGTTTCCCAGGAGGAACCCTAGTGGTGGAAATTGATATTACAACATGCAGCAAATTTTCAGACGGTAGAGTAAAATCCCCTAAAATGTAGGTTGTAATTAATGTAGTATAAAGCTGAAAGTCTGTAGGATCGCCGACTTCATTAACCAGCATTTCTGTATTACCAATATCTAATATCCTAATTTTTATCATTAGATGGAAGTCAGAATTTTTAATTTTCTAGGTGAGATTTTAAAGTTTATCAACATTGTTTGACACAAATCTAAATAAGTTTATTTTTATAAAAAAAAAAATTCCCTAATAATATTCTATTTCATTGAGATGCAATGATTTTGATACATGGATGAAATAGCAGTATCAGAACTGTTTCCTTGTTAATGTTAGCAGTTTATGTGATGTTGCAAACAGCTTCAGTACCTATAAACATGGCTGCTGCAGCTCTGACTTCAGACCAGCTGCTCTTAAAGAACTGGATGACGGAGATGTGGTAGAAGTTCAACATGCCGGGAAAGTCTTGAATCTACAACAAAACAAAAACAAGAATGACCATAACAGTTGCTGCTGTAATGTAACAATAACTCCTTGCAGGTGTATTAAGCTGGGCGTACACTGTGCGATTTTTTCAGTCGTTGCATGCAGCTACTGCTCACGCCGTACGACTAAACCGCAGGTTTTAGTCGTACAGTGCGAGTTCACAGCTCACGATGTATGTGCAGCACAATGCTCTGATGCGATCTACCTGCTCACACTGTACGACTAAAAAGCACGTCAGACTCAGCTCCACAGTGAGATGAAGCTGCTCTGACTCCTCTATCCGGAAGCCAAACAAACAGAAGGGGAATATTAAGCTCACTACAGTGAACCGCGCTGCCTTGGCAATTGGTGCAATTTTGTGCTGAAAGCCCTAAAAATAAAAGGCGACGACATATTTTGAAAAAAAGACAAGGCTGAGCAAACGTGGCTACTATGGTCTGTCAATTTTACAGACAGAACTGCATTTCACTCATTGCATCCCTGCCACGCTTCTTTGTTTACAGAAGAATCCTTCTTTGCGCATGCACACAGAGAGATTTGCCCACGACGGTCGGGAGAAAATCAAACATGACCTCAGGATTCCTGATCGGGAGGTGGTCGTGTGAGGCTGATCACCTCTCGTAACCCCCTGTACACTACACAACTCACGATCAGGCTGAAAGTCGGGCCGTTCGAAAGAGTCTCGCATGTCTGAAAAATTGCCTTGAAAATCGCACAGTGTACGCTGGGCTTTAGAGGAATGCGCAGCTAAAAATCAGCAAGCTTTAATGCTACAGCAGCGCAGGTGTGTCTCACCAGGTACTTGGTGAGATCATTGATGAACTCTCCATAGTGCAGGCTCTTGTCCTCATGAAGGTGATTCTGAAACATGGTTGTGATCTGCTCTGATCCAACTACAGGAGCGCACACTCGCATCGCATATTTACAGGCCTGAAAACATTAGCAGAAGAAGAGATATACAAATATTAAACAAACGTAAAACTGAAGAGGTATATGTATGAAAAAAAGCTTTTCCAACTGCTGCGCGTGCTTCTGTACCTTGACCACTTGTGTGTTTGGGTCGACCAGGTGCAACAGTAAGCTGACCAGAACATTATGGATCTGGTCTTTGAATATCTGCTCCCCTGAGCCAAATTTGGACAGATTGCCCATCAGGAGGATGGAAGCACAGCGGATATCGTCATTTTCCTGCACAAACATCAGGACAGAAATTTCTAATGTTTACACACTTGCAGGAAGAATTAAGCAACATGAAAAAATGAGATAATGGAGGACAAGTCTTTTCTCAGCTGGATCCCTTAGGCCTAGTAACGAATGCTGCATTTGCTGTATTTGAGCCCAAGAATTAATTATGAAGAGCTTATTTTTGTCATTTCCATTTTAGTTTCCACATCGGTGGTTAAAATGCAGCATTTTTAGCTAAGCTCAGACCATCAGACAACATCAACATCCAACAGGTAGGTAGTCCAAAGGATTTAAATTAAAATTGTTTCAGTCCATTAGAACTAGACACTTTTCCTACAATTAGCAGCAGAAAATTAATAAAAAAATAAATAAAATCATCATACAGGCCATTTTCTGCTGTAAACTGCTGAAATAACCAACTTGACCGTTATTGCACAATCTAAAGTATGACCGATGTGCAGTGTGTGATATTACAGCAGCGCAAGCTGAATTGTGGTTTTTATTTTGTTATAATTGAGTGTGAGAACCCAAAACACTGCTTGATGCAATATTTGCAGTCGTAGTGTTGGCTCTCTGTAAATGTGAGGAGGATGAACTTCAACTGGCCTCAAAGCCCCAGCTGATGCATGGTGGTCATGACTGGGATGCTATTGGTCACACTGAGTAGCTGGTGCATTTTGCAAGGATAAAGAAAGAAAAGTCAGGAGGACAAGCCCTAATTATAACTGATATCAACTGTGCAGTTTTCAGGAATAGAACTGCAAACAATAGATTTTTATAACATAAAACCACCTAAATTAAAGTTTTTCTATGAAAATTATACTGTACATTGTTTTTTTTATTCACTAGCAAGATAATATTGTATAACAGAGTACAGGTAATGGGGGAAAAACTGGTAAAAAAAAAGAGCATATCTTTTTATAAGCCTGTAAAATATTCAAAGAATAAAGCAAATGTTCTAATTAATGGAGTAGCTGCAGTTTTATTAGCAAGGGAAGCTTAGAGATATGAAAATATAAATAAATTCTCTTATGTTAGCATCTTAAAACCCAACTCACACTTTCTAAGAAAGGTTTGATTTTCATGAAGATGTAGACCACCAGTAAGTGGACGTTCTTCTTGTCCAGGTGAAGAAGAACTTTAGACAGACCAGACATGGCCTCCAGGGTAATCAGTTTACCTGTAAAAGACAAAATAACGTAAACAACCAGCTTTTCCTCAATGATGACAAAACTTCCCTGCTCCTCTTCAATTACCCGGATCATCTTTCTCCTCCATTCCTGAGCTCATAGCTGCGAGCAGCTCCTTGGCGTATTTATTCACCTAAAAGGAAAAGGAACAAGTTAACAGATCGCATCTGTAGAGGGTGTACCGTATCCTTGGGGGGGCAGGCGCTCATATTTGCATACCTTTTCAGGGGATCCCACTGCTATGTTGCCCAGTCCTCGCACAGCCAGCATGCGGACAGTGCAGCAGGGATCTGATATCCTCTCCATCATGTTGTTCATCAACACGTCTATCAACATCAGCTCAGTCACAACATGATGGTTCAGCAGCTGGACTCATAAAAAAAGAACAGAGAAACAAAATCAATGGCAAGTTTTCATCTCCTACTGTGGTGGTCTGCGTTAGAACGAAGAGAAATTGAGTTTTTTTTTCTTTTTTATTTAAGTAAAACTGCTTCTAACCTCGGAAAAGAAAGCAGTGACAGTAATTCTTTGACTTTCATAGATGTTGTTCAGCGACGGGCAGAGACTCTCTACAATGGCAGGCAACCTGGGACCAGCATGCTTGGCCAACGCCCTAAACAAGACAAGCACACAAATGAACATACGGTTACACAAAAAAAGAAGTTAGACAAAACAGCTATTTTTGCATCTGCATCCTAAGTTTGAAATATAAAGAAAATCCTTCAGTGCAGCTCAGACTTCTCAGGTTCCTTTTAAGGGTTACTGTCCAAAAAGGTTTGGTTTCAGCGTGCTCACCTTGCCAACAGCGTTATCCCTGTAACGTGTGTGTTTTGCTCCTTCATTGCATCCCAGGCATTATCTTCATCCAGTCGTTTCATCACCTCATCTAACTGAGCGCGGGCCAACAGGATCCGCAGAGCGTCAGCTGCAACCCTGAAGGAGAAAATAACAAACAGATCCTTGTTAAACTAAAGCCCTTCCACAGAGGTTCTTAGAGCCTTTGGCCAAACAATACAGATAAATGAAAATGAGATGAAAAGCACTTTTATTGAGCCTCATCTTTTTATTGAGTACCTACTTATACCTATACAACACCGTAACAATAATATAAAGGATGTTAAAGATCTAGTCTATGTTACTATGCTTCGTCTTTAAAGTAGAAGGGACTCAATTTAAAATAAAAACAGCAAACCTTTTTACATCAAAGGAAAATTCACAAAATAAAAATAAACTGTGGTTTCTTTATTTAACGATGAACAAATGCCATGTCGTTTATTTTTAACCAACCTACAAAACTACATTAATCTACAATTAAAGATAAAAACAATTATAAAAGATTAAGCAGCAATTTGAATGTGTTAAAAAAAAAATTGAAAGGATAAGTTTATGTACAGTGAGGAAAATAAGTATTTGAACATCCTGCTATTTTTTCTGTTCTCCCACTTAGAAATCATGGAGGGGTCTGAAATTGTCATCGTAGGTGCATGTCCACTGTGAGAGATATAATCTAACAATAAATGAAATCCAGAAATCACAATGTAGGATTTGTTCAAATAATTCTTAACTATTTAGCAGGGTGTTCAAAGACTTTTGATCCCCTGAAATAAATAACCTACCCGGCTACATGCAGGGAGCCTGAGTGTTTATGAGCGTTGTCCTTCGGGGCCATGACTCCAACGCTCGCTCCCAGTCTGACGGTCAGACAGGAGAAGAGCTGAGGAAACAGGCCCACTGCTGGCTCCTGCGTATGTCCGTTTAATAACAGTTCCTTCAGACCACATGTCATCTGAAATCAGAGAACAAACAGGAACACAAATGTCAACAATCAGCTTCCCCTTCTAATCTAGTTGACCTTCCTTTGCTTTGGTACAATAGATTCACACCAGCAGCTCCCTGAAGAACAACAAGCAGTAATGAAACACTTAGGTCCCACTTACAGCCAGTGGCTGATTGGTCGCCACTTTCGTCATGCCTCCCCTCATCATTGACTCCTTCTTGTCAACGTAGGGCGCCGTGATGGAAAGTTTCTCCATCACCATCTCTATGATCTGATTGGCTACAATGGGATCTGCTCCCAAAGCCATCCACATCTCACTGGTCCAGCTAGAGGAGACAGTAAAAAATACACAAGCAACAAAATGTCAGGAAATCTAAAATCAGAAGATTTTAGTAGTTTGATTAAATAGCTTGTGATTGTTTGTGTACCTGTCATAGGGAAGAGGTTGGTTAACTAGAGTATTAATGACCGTCTGCAGATGCTGAGAAGCCAGGATTAATACTGTCTGCCCCACTGCTACCCTCACCTTAACAGGAAGAGGAAAAAAACAGCACAAAAGTGACATGAGATGTAGAGCTTTAAAAATTTATATTTGGTACTTTTATAACTCAAACATTATGGAAAACATATAAAAAAAAACACATAAAGAGTTTCTAAAATGGTTTATACAGGAATAAAAACATTGCATGAATGAATGGACAAGTTACCTGTTCCTCTGTAATACTCTGCAAACGCACATGCAGAACCTCCAACATTTCTGGGACCTGTGAAGCCAGCAAATACACACCACCCATTAACAACAGCTAATAATCTTCCACCTTAGCAGTTATTTCTGCGTGTGCAGCGGCTATCCGTTACCAGATCTTGCAGTCCGCCTCCCCTGTTTTTCAGCAGGGTGTTCAGGATGACGGACGAAGCTCTGCAGCAGTTTGTTTGACTGTCCACCAGCCCTTCAAACAACATGAAGACCATGGTCGTCAGCTGCTGCTGAGGCAGGCGTTTAGTCATCACCTGATGGGTGCAGGAGAAGATGCAGTTACTCTTCTGGTTCCGACTACACTCATTAGCCTTGCAAATAGTTAGAACAATACTTTTTGGATGAAGCTGTGCTGAAAATTCTTTAACATTGAGCCTTAAAGTATTCATACCTATTCCTTTACTCTTTAATGGATTAAAATGTTATTACCATTCAATCATTGACTTCTTTGTTTTATTGGCATTTTGTATGTTTGTATGAACAGAGAGTAATGCATAAATAATATTTGAAAAGATGAGTTAATATAGAAAATTGTGGATTTGTATTTAGTCGCCTTAAATCCTCTGCATCCGCCGTAACGCACCTTTGTGAGATCTGAACAGGTCTTGTAAAGAACAGCATGATCAGGGTTCTCTAGCGCTTCTTTTAAAGATGGTAAACCTTCAACAGCTTCATCTTTATAATCCAAAGAGAACCCTAGCAAACAGAAAACATTGATTATACATATGATTTGTCTATCTTATGTATAAAAGGATCCTGGGGCTTCTATGATTACCTTCGTATCGTAGCTGTATACTAAGTAGGGCATATATGCTGTCAACTGCTGCAGCACGTACAGCCGGCTGAGGGTCAGAGCAGCGGGGAGACAGACGACCCAGCAGAGCTCCAAGGTTGTGGAAAGAGACCATACTCTGCAGACGTAAGGATGCACAAACAAGCAAAACCAGACCTTTGTTATAGACAGTAGAAGTAACAAGCAAAGAGAACAGCTATGTTATCTGATCCCTTTTAGCCATTAAAATCTGTAAGTTTTGCTACTGAAAGCAAAATAAAGAAGTCTGATAAAACAAAACAAACAAAAAAAACAAAAAACAAAAAAAACACTGAGCGCACTGTCCCATATGCGAGTACCTTAACATTTAGGTTTTGCAGATAGTAAGCCAGAAGATTAGAGGTGGCAGTAATGGCTCTCTCCCTCTCATGATCGTGAACAGAGCTCAGCCACAATTCGATGTGCTGCAAATAAAGAAACCAGAAAGGAAACATATAAAAACAACACACCCAGATCAAACTGTAGAAAAAAACATGGCACTTAAACATCACCATCATTGAAACTAGGATAAGAGCCACCATTACGGAGGCTGACAGGTGCCACATTTCAATACCCTGTGATATTAGGTTTATATGCATTGAGTAATATTAGAAAACTGGAATACATAAAAACTGTATTCAATAAGTAATTCATTATATGGTCCTCAGTAATATGTAGTGATTTCATTTTATGAGGTAAATATAATTATTTCATGATTTAATACATTATTTCACGTTCCTGAAGCACAGCATGAGTTAATTTAAACTGTCACAGATCCATCAAAGGAGGAGGCGGGTCTATGGCGGCTCTCATAGAAACCGTTGGATTGGCTGCTTATTACTCAGCAAAATGAGAAAAGGCGGAATTAATTCAAAAATGTGTTTCAATTTATTTACAGCCATCATTATGAGGCAATTCAAATATAAGTAACTTATGAAAGAGTTTGCTGGGGTCTGGTTTGGTGGCAGCTGCCAGAGACTTCAGCAGAATCAGCGTTAGCCCCGCCCACTGACTACGTTCTACTCCCTCATTAACTTTACAGAGGTCTACAGGTGCTGGTCATAAAATTAGAATATCATGAAAAAGTAGATTGATTTCAGTAATTCCATTTAAAAAGTGAAACTTGTATATTATATTCATACATTACATACAAACTCATATATTTCAGATGTTTATTTTGTTTAATTTTGATGATTACAAATGACAACAAATGAAAATCTCAAATTCATCATATCAGAAAATTAGAATATTGTGAAAAGGTTCAAAATTGATGGCCCCTGGTGCCACACTCTAATCAGCTAATTAACTCAAACCACCTGCAAAAGCCTTTAAATGGTCTTTCAGTCTAGTTCTATAGGCTACACAATCATGGGGAAGACTGCTGACTTGACAGTTGTCCAAAAGACGACCATCGACACCTTGCACAAGGAGGGCAAGACACAAAAGGTCATCGCTAAAGAGGCTGGCTGTTCACAGAGCTCAGTGTCCAAGCACATTAATAGAGAGGCGAAGGGAAGGAAAAGATGTGGTCGAAAAAAGTGTACAAGCAAGAGAGATAACCGCACCCTGGAGAGGATTGTGAAACAAAACCCATTCAAAAATGTGGGGGAGATTCACAAAGAGTGGACTGCAGCTGGAGTGAGTGCTTCAAGAACCACCACACACAGACGTATGAAAGACATGGGTTTCTGCTGTCGCATTCCTTGTGTCAAGCCACTCTTGAACCACAGACAGCGTCAGAAGCGTCTTGCCTGGGCTAAAGAGAAACAGGACTGGACTGCTGGTGAGTGGTCCAAAGTCATGTTCTCTGATGAAAGTAAATTTTGCATTTCCTTTGGAAATCAAGGTCCCAGAGTCTGGAGGAAAAGAAGAGAGGCACTTCATCCACGTTGCTTGAAGTCCAGTGTAAAGTTTCCACAGTCAGTGATGGTTTGGGGTGCCATGTCATCTGCTGGTGTTGGTCCATTGTGTTTTCTGAGGTCCAGGGTCAACGCAGCCACATACCAGGAAGTTTTAGAGCACTTCATGCTTCCTGCAGCTGACCAACTTTTTGGAGATGCAGATTTCATTTTCCAACAGGACTTGGCACCTGCACACAGTGCCAAAGCTACCAGTACCTGGTTGAAGGACCATGGTATCCCTGTTCTTAATTGGCCAGCAAACTCTCCTGACCTTAACCCCATAGAAAATCTATGGGGTATTGTGAAGAAGAAGATGCAATACACCAGACCCAACAATTCAGAAGAGCTAAAAGCCACTATTAGAGCAACCTGGGCTATCATAACACCTGAGCAGTGCCACAGACTGATCGACTCCATGCCACGCCGCATTGCTGCAGTAATACAGGCCAAAGGAGGCCCAACTAAATACTGAGTGCTGTACATGCTCATACTTTTCATGTTCATACTTTTCAGTTGGCCAACATTTCTATAAATCCTTTGTTTTTATTGGTCTTCAGTAATATTCTAATTTTCTGATATGATGAATTTGAGATTTTCATTTGTTGTCATTTGTAATCATCAAAATTAAACAAAATAAACATCTGAAATATATGAGTTTGTATGTAATGTATGAATATAATATACAAGTTTCACTTTTTAAATGGAATTACTGAAATCAATCTACTTTTTCATGATATTCTAATTTTATGACCAGCACCTGTAAGTAGAAATATAGAAGCTGGAGTTGATCATCAAACCTGCTGGAAATTAATTAGCAATATGTTTTAAAACTTTTCCCTTTTCTCTAGAGAAAATTATGACGGAGTGAAAGAAAACTTTATTTATAAATTCCGTCTATTTATTTCCAATTTTAATAAATTAATGATACATTTAAATAATCATTTAATTAGTTATGTATTTATTGTATTCTGGCACTCATCAGCCTCTGCACTCCATTTTTAGAACATGCATTTAAGTTTATCACAAGGATTCATCAAAAAATGAAGATGAGAGTGAAACATCAAGCTTTACCTTAAAGATACTCTGCAAGCCATCAGGACTGCGTTCCCTCGCCAGAACGCTCCTCAGAAGCTCCTGCAGAGCAGCCAACGTGTCTTTGTACAAAGCCTGGAGAGAGAAGACGGGGTGTTTTCAGTTCCCTAATGTTTTGCAACTATAAAAGTGAAATGAAGTCAAAGCATCTGTCCTAATATTTTTTTTTTATAGTAATATTTTTAAATACTGTCTTATGGTAAGAGTTGTTCTCTCCTTAAGTTTTCAGCTGTGGGGCTTGAGAGTCACTGAATTTCAATTCCTTAATATGTCGTTTGTGTTGCAGAAATCGATGTTAAAGCTGAATTTGAAGCAGCACCAAAACAACACGTGTCTGTTGATCTGTTACTTGATCTGTAACTCACCTTTCTCTGCTTGGGGTCAAGGTTCTCCTCATCTTTTGTTTTTTCTGGAGTGTGCGTGTCAGGAGGCAGGGAAAACACACTGTTCACGCAGACCTTCAATAAATCAAAGCTCTCACTCTCACCTAACGGAGGGTCCAGGGGTCTGAAGCATTAAGTCAAGGATTAAACTCTAGAAACGCATAAGGACTGCAGACCAATAGCTTCTGTGCAGTGAATAAATTACATTATGAAGGGTTAGAAATCACTGACAAGCTACCAAATCAGGGGATTTGTAGGATTGTCTGTTGGGTTATTCTAGAAACTGTAGTTCTATGCTCTCAAACAATTCAGTTTACTTTCCTATTTTAGTTACAGCTTCCCAATAAAGCTCATATACAAAAGGAGAAATTGTTTCTGGTTTTGACGCTCATCTGGTAACCCTATATCACTTTACAGTTTGAAAGTATTAACAATGTGAAGGCTATGTTTGGATTGATGATAAAATGCATCAGACTTAAGAGCCTTAAAGGTGCAGTAGGAGATCTTTTCTGAAGCATTTTTTACCATATGGCTTGAAGATCTCCCAACAGCCGCTTAGCAAGTAGTGAAATAGAAGGTCTGGAAGTGAAACTAAAATAAATTGTCCTCGCCACAGTGTGAAATGAACGAATAATCCCAACCAATCACTAGAGACAATCCGTGGTACACTATTGGTTCCTGACACGTCAATCATGGTCGTCTGCTTGCCACCCACCCCTGTGCGCGTACCCTGACACATGAACGAATCGACACCCCCCACCACCCCTCCCAATGCTCGTGCAGGACACCATGGCTGGGGGCTAGCCACTGTTATGCTACGTTCACACAAAAAGCAGCAAAAACGTATGAGCTGCTTCATTGTTGATGCTTGTACAAGTTTAGTTCTGATGCGTGGCTGAAGCATCTCTGCTGCTGTAGCTGCACGGTGGAAAAGGTGGGTCTGATGTGCTTTTCTTTGCCTCTAACAATGGCAGCTACACTTGCTGTGATCAGTGGGTATAAAGTAGTTTGAATCTATTTTGAAATGAGAAAGTCCACCTGAAAACATGGTCAGTGCAGTGAGTTCATCCAGATTACAATCCTGTCTTCAAATATTACTTCTGTCGGAGCCGCTCAGACCCCCGTACACCGGACGTGCGCTGTCACTAGAAGAAGTTTTATT
The DNA here is from genome assembly GCF_016077235.1 of Cyprinodon tularosa. Lineage (NCBI taxonomy): Eukaryota > Metazoa > Chordata > Actinopteri > Cyprinodontiformes > Cyprinodontidae > Cyprinodon > Cyprinodon tularosa. The sequence goes on along the minus strand of NW_024037843.1, from coordinate 81,227 downwards.
TAGCTGTCTAGCTACTAATGCTACTGCATAGCTAGTCAACATTTAGACACAAATAAAAGCCTAAACAACAGATAAAGCGCCCTGAAATTATTTCTATTTTTCAATAAAACAATAGTCTAAATGCAGGCTGCACTGTGAGTTGGGCAAGCCCTCCTTTAATTACAAGGTGTACTTTCTCAAATATGCAAACATGGTAAATCTTAAAGGAGCCAAACACAGTGTGCTATAAATGTTACAACCTGGTTATGATTAGGGAGGATCTTCTACTTTTCTTTGCAGGGGAGTTGCGGCAGAATCAACTCACGAAACAAAGGACGATATGATTAGCGTATCACACTTCTATCGTCTGAAAGTTGCAGACCATTGATAAATGGTTTCATGTCAGCCATGTTTTGAGCTTTTACTTATCAGTTATATGTCATCAATGTTAGAATTTATGCTCAGAATACTTTAATTACATAATTAATTGGATAGAAAACATGGATCCCTTCTAAAAACCTCTTTCCTCAACGTGACAGTAATGGATAGAAATGAAGGATACATCAGGTTGGCACAGGTGGTCATCACCAGGGGGCGTACAGGAGTCCTTAATGAATCAGATGGCTCAGACTTCATGAAATCCTGATCAGTGAAAGTAGACGACAAGAATAAAAAAAATAATAATAGTAAAGCTAAATATTATTGAAAAATGTGATAAAGCTCCATGTTTGTTCCTAAGCTATAATCATACTGACCAGCATAATGGTGATGAGCTCCTGCTTGCGAGAGAAGATGTAGCCTTGTTTCTTCACACACCTAGTGATAGCTTTGGCTATGAGCCCAATACTCTGGATCAAACTAAGCTTCATAGTCAGGTCCTGAGTGAAAACAAAGATAAACGGACAAGAAACATTAAAATAAAGAAAGTAATCGTGCAAACATGATTTTTTTTTTCCAAAAGGCAAACCACCCAACAGAAGCAAACGTGTTAATCAATCCAACAATGTTATGGCAGACTGATCCACCATGCCTAAAAAGATGGAGAGAAATCTGAAATTATAGCTGCAAGATTAAGAGAACTTTCTAAAAACAGAGGACCAACTGTAGGCCCTCCCAGTCCAAAAAGCATCAGATAAGTCCAAGGCTATGTTTACACAGCAGGAAAATATGACCTGCGTTGCATATTTTCCCGGCATTTTGAACAACCCAATTCCGATCTGATTTGATCCACTTCCCTGTGCTACTAAATGGGATAATTATCAGCTAGTTTTCAAAATTTCTGTAGTCTTATGGTGAGGGCTACCACTACACATTCATACAGACTTCTCCGCAGCATGTCTGATTGCTTTGCTGAAGGCTGTTTATTAATAGTTGATAACTATTAACCATTTATCAACTATTAGTTGAGATATTTTTTCTTACCTTCCTTTGTCTTTTTATGATGTGCTAATAAACTGTCGGCTGGCATTGCGCAAGGGTATAAAAACATCACAGAGACACCAGCATGTATTATTATGCTTTGTTTGCTGTAATCAATGCTTTTTTAACTCTGACTTTCACATCCATCATTAAGTTTGCAACCAGTGGGTATCACTTCCTTCTGCATGTTCGGGTTTTTTTTTAGTGTTGCACCGATACCAATACCAGTATCGGACAGGGCTCTGATCCAGCACTAAAATGTTGGTATCGGCGGATACTGACAAATATCCATTTTTAGAGCCAAGAGTTTATGCTATTGTCACCCATTCCAGGTAAGCAATAAAAAGTTCTACTGAATTCACTTTGTATTAGTCTTTTTCCTGCTGCACAAAGATAGGCAGCAGCTTGACATGATGGTAATTATTTTTACATCCAAGTAGCATGCCGTTCTTCATATATACACACACATGATGGTATCAGGATCGGCCAATACTGCACAGCCAGGTATTGGGTATCGGTATTGGGGCCAAAAATCGGTGCAACACTAGTTGTTTTGGTTAAAATGCTAAAAGATCAAATTGGAACTCAGCATCTGGACCTGCTGTGTGAACATAGCATAAGGCTTTGGAGAAAATAGAATTAGAAATTACAAGAGCATTTCACACTGAATGTTAGTCATTGAGGAGGGATATAAGAGCAGTCCACCTTTAGGCAACTATCAAACAAGAAGGATGCATAGAAAACAGGAAATTCTTAGAAAGACAGATGTAGGCATTTTATAGGTTGATCCGTATAGTGATAATGATCTACATCATTTAGTTGATATAATGACCAAATGATTAACTTTACATTTATGCAAAAATTTAAACTATCGATCCAAACAATCCCTGTCGAAAGCAAAAGATCTTGTCACTTTTTTTAATTCATTAAGTTTCTGTAAGTTGATACAGATCAATGTTCCCTCTAAGCTGTGCCATTGTGAATTTGTTCACTCCTCGCTCAGTCACAGTTAACAAGAAAGTCTTTGTACTGCATTAAATAAATCCAACATAAACTATAAATCAAATAGACCAATAAAATCTTTTTTTTTTCTGTATCATTTTTAATCTGTGCATCATTTGTTTTTCAACTTAAAGCCAAAAATTAAAATACAAGAAACAGGTGTTTTTTTTTTTACCCTAAAATTTTGTTACATAATATAGAGTAATGAGTAATTCATTGCTATAATATATATATATATATATATATATATATATATATATATATAAAAAACAATAAATAGGGAATAAATGTATTTTAATTTTATTTTGTTTGGGGCTCTTATAGCATGTTGTGTTTGTGACCTCCATTATGAATTACTTCAGCCTGCTGGGCTCTGGAAATGCAAAACATTGTTCCCCTATGAAGATCTGTTGCCCCTATGTTGGGGGAAATTCAATTGGGAGCACTGCTGCAGCCAGAGGCAGTGTGGTGAAATATTTGGTTCCCCACAGCTATTGTGGCGCACAATCTACTCTTCAATTCCACTTTTAAAATATCACAATTTTTAGAATAAAAAAAAAAAGCATAGCTTTAAGAGTTGTGTTTAATTTTTTTTTTTTTATTAAACGTCAGTGTCCTTTAAAAAAGAAGTTAAGCTAATGTCTGAATTCAGGGTATCAGAGAGCTAAAGCTGCTTAAATAAATAATCCAACATGAAGAAGAATGTGTCAGAGCTAAAGCTGCTTAAATAAATAATCCAACATGAAGAAGAATGTGTCAGCCTAAATTATTGATCAGTCCAGGCTTCCAGAACAATGAAACTAACAGCCCTGCTGTCCAACATGCACACAGTTGATGACGTACCTGTTCTAAATTTAAGTACATTATGAAGCTAAAATTTAAACAGGGGCCAATCAGCACATTCTCTGATATTTGGCTTTTTCTTTCATTTTAAGTGGGCCAAATCAATTAAATTAAAAATAAATTAATGAAAACTGCCGCTGTAATCTCTTATTTGTTTAATAAACAATTTAACAGGTTTTTAACAAGTTCAACATTGGTGTGTGGCCTCAGTGTAAACATTTGATGTCGCTCATGGTCTTTAGCTCAGACACATGAAAAATTAGAGGGAACACTGATACAGATGTCGATGTGGTAGAATGGTAAGAATATCCTACAATATCGATCGCAGACTTGCATATTAAATATCAGAAGTATTGTATGTCGACAGATTTTGCTATATCAGTGAACATTGCAGTGTCATCCACACAAATCTGTATATTATTAGCATAAAAATAATAAAGTTGGTAATTTACTCCCCTAATATTAGTTAGATAAATTAAACAGCTACATGTGACATCATCAATAACAATATGCTATATACTATATATTGTATGTTTTATATTTTATATAGCTATTAGGGGTGGAACGGTTCACAAAATAAAGGGTGCGGTTCGGTTCACGGTTTCGTGGTCACGGTTTTCGGTTCGATATATGTTGATTGTTAGCCTGACATGTTGGTCCTGTTGCTGTTAGCATAAACAAAACGTGTTGCACAATGCTTGACCACTGTTGCACTTTTATCCACAACTTTCTTTCCGCCGTCATCGTAGGTCACTCTAAATGCAAAGTGGTCCCATACAGCAGACCTATAAAGTGCTGCTGGCGCATCTTCCAACTCCTGTTCTTTCCCTCTCGCTATACTCACACAATTCTCCACAACAACTGATTTTTTTCTGCTACACCCGGCTACGCTGCTTCGCTTCTTCTGCTTCTTGTTTACTACTGGTGGTTGGCTTTGGTCGCAGTACCACCACCTTCTGCTCTGGAGTGTAAACTCTTTGCCTATGAGAAAAAGGAGCAGCGCATGAACCGAACGCAACACACGCGAATCGAACCGAGACAGTCGAACCGAACGATTCTGACGGTTTTCATAAACCGTTCCATCCCTAATAGCTATAGATTCTATATTCTGTATATAATTTGCACCATCCATACCTAGTCAGATTCTTTGTGAGTTCAAACCTACATGGCAATAAACTTGATTCTGAATAAATGATAATTATTCCCCATCCATAGTTAATAACGGCATTTAATCTCAACTAAAAATTTGGAAGAATTTTCTAAAAAGGACAATAATGTCTCCATATTGGTACAGGACCAAATGTGAAGATGAAGGTTTTTCTAAAGTGCTTTTATTTAGAAGGATTTAAATTATAATGAAGGCCTTCTTCATGGTCACTATCATGTAGTGACACAAGGTGTCAGTAGATGATAAAAAGAAAAACTCATGTTTGTGTGTGTAAAGTCTACAAGAAAGAAAAGCGAAATTTTAAAGCAAGGCTACTGATGAGACTTGGCAAACAACATGGAAGACCATGAAAGTTACTAGGAAGGTGAAGTTATAATGCAAAAATTATATCCTGAACCGGAACAGATTTATCTAAACTGCACATTATGTGAATGCACAACTATTATTTAGTTAATCACTAATTTATTACTAATTCATTACTCTTGAATTTCACAAAGATGAATCAGCGTCAGCAAAAGCTAGTAGAAAAAGCCATTTTAAAGATTGAGATCAAGCCGAGTTTGATTTTCTTTAATCAGAGCTTTTTAAAAAAAAATATTTGGCAAAATTACCCACAGAGGAAAATTTAGACAGAGAAGCAAGAAAAAAAAAAAAACTCAAACAGAAAAACAAAACCTGTTGATCCCATAACAATACCTTCGTCTCTACTTTAATCCCAAGAACCTGTACAAAAAGAGGCGACAGAATAATGAGGCCATATACTGTACACACAATTCTAAACAACAACATTAACTCTGATTTTGAAACCAGCACCTTTAATGAGCTAAAACCTGGAAAGAGAAATGGTCAAAAATTACCCAATAAACGGATAATAAATGCAAAATATCACACATAACCCTCTTTTGTAACACATTCTGTTCGTTTGTTGATAAGCAGACTACTAGTTACATGAGGACTGGATCAATGATCGCCTGCTTTGTTGTATTGGGAAGGAATATTTCTGCTTCTCAGATGTTAAAAGTTCCTATGAATCATAATGTGCTGCTGCTTAGATGTTTTAGATATTTTAAAAGTAGCATTTTTATGTTTATTTGTTCTTTTGCAATGAATTCAACTATATTTGCATGGAACTAGTTACTAAATTTGGTTTGCATTTCTTACAACGATGTTCCTAAATCCTTTCTAGCTACGATAATCTCTACAGACTACTAGTTTTGTAATCTGTCCGTTAGGGATGGGCGATATGTTATCGTGTGCGATATATCGTCAAAGAAATTGCTCATGGTAACAATTTGTCATCTCGCGATAAAAACGATAAACTCCCGCCGGTGACGTATACTGCGCGTGACACACCTGCAGTCCAACTCACGTGCGAGCCATGCGCAAACAACAAGGATGGTGGAAGGTGGAGGAGATGTGCCCCAAGAACTGGTTCCTAAAAGAGGCTCCAGCTCTGTTATCTGGAACTGGTTTGGATTTAAAAAGTCTGTTACGGAGCAGAAAGTCGTAATATGCAAAGTTTGCAGACAACCTGTGACGACAAAGGACAGCAACACTTCCAATTTATTTCACCACCTAAAACACAAACCGGAATATGATGCTAGTTAGAAGATGCGCTGCGATGCAGCAGAAGCCTCGACTTCGAAAACCTCTGTTAAGAAACCGACTGCCACTCAAACAAAACTAGCCGACGCGTTTGCTCATTCCACACCATATGACAGCTAAAGCAAGCGATGGAAAGATTTAACAGAGGCCGTTGCACAGAGAGGTATTTCAGTTTTTATATTCTTTTTAAATTTATCTAAATTATTTATTTTTATTTCATTGTTTAGCATGCTGATGATCCTACCAAGTATTATTTCAGGTTTTACATGTTTGTTGGAATTTATTGAAATTATTTATTTCTATTTTAGTAATTAGATTTTTCTGTTTTTTCCCTTTATTTATCATGCCATTTGCACATTTTTGTAGCCCAACAGCAAAAAACGTTGTTACAGGTTGATATAACATTTGAATTTTATGTTTAGTGAAGTGAGTGTAATGTATGTTAGAACTTGCACTGGTATTTATTTATCCAATATATGGCATGTTCCAGCAACTAGTAATTTACACATCTATTTATATTAGGAGGTGATTACTGATTAGTTTTAATTTTCAGTGAAATACTTTTAAGTTCTGTTTCTCAATTTATCAGATTGTATTTACAGTTGCACTACTTATATATATATATTTGCTGTGTAGCATTTAAATAAATGTGAAATTTGTTCTCATATTTCAGGCTTGTTTGATTGGTTTGATACATTAGGCTGATATTGTGTTTTTGTTTTGTTTTTTATCGTCACTTATCGTTATCGTGGTAAAACCTAGAAATTATCGTGATAAATTTTTTTGTCCATATCGCCCATCCCTACTGTCCGTATGCATGTTACCTTAGTATTGAAGTGTTTACTGATGCAGCGTAGGATGTCCTGATCGACGCGGTTAAGAATCTTCTCTGACGGTGCGTTCAGAGCCACGTGGCCGTAGCACAGGATCAATGTGCTTTTCACCTTCTCCACTTCCACCTCATTACGCTCCTGTTGGAATAAAACATTTTACATCCAGCTAAAAATGCTTCTTTAAAGTCCCCTCTGAAGACAGTTTTTACTTTGAGCAGGTTGAAGATACTGGGTGACTTTTTAAAGGCATCCGATTTGCCAAACTCATCCAGCTTGGCTAAGGTTCCCTCCAGGTGGCTGTTGGCACACAGACCAACACCAGTGGCAACTCCCTGAAGGAAAAAGTTAAAAGTTAGGCCAACGTAAGATAGACAGAAACTCATATCGCACTTTTATTTTGATGTTTCAACCACCTCTCTTTCAATAGCATCATGGTGTCGCGCCGCGAGGAGAACTTCCTGTAGTTGCTTTTTCACAACCTCCTTATTTAAACACTGCTGGAGAGTCACTCCGATACATCGATACAGGAAGCTCTAAAAACCGAAAACAAAGAAAGGATTATTTTCTAATCATAAAAAAAATATAAATACTTTTACAACCCATGCTGCCTGTTACACAAACACTTGACATTAACACAATAAATCATTGATAGACATTCAGGTTATCTCCAACCACAACTTAAACAGTTTGTGTAACGACCCTTTAACCCAAGAACTACATAGAGTCAGGAGACATTACTGGAAATCATCCGAGTATTTAGTTTTGACTTGCTTTAAGAGAATAAATTTACTATGTGGATTAGGGCTGCAACTAACAATTATTTTGCAAATCCATTAATCTGTTGATTATTTTTTTGATTAATAATCTGATAGCCAAAGGTTCCTTAAAGAAGATATTTTACAAAATTAAACCAGGTGAAACTAAAACTTTTCCCTTTCAGGAGGTCTGGATAGAGCATATTGATTAATGATATCAAATATTGATAATTCTGATATAATTACTGCTCTAAGTGGGCTGCTCTGTCATGATTAAGAGTCTCTATACTCCAGCTAACGAATAATCAATTAATTAGTTGGCGATATTTTAAAAATCATGATTAATCGATTAATTTCTTTTAGCCCTAATGTGGATGCCATCAGGTTCTTTATAACCTTTATACATTACCTTCTCCTCCAGGGCGTTGTTGTATGTAGAAAGATATCTGGTTGCTTCAGCAGCAAACTGGCAAACCCACTTATCATCATCAATTGACGTCAAGGTCTTAGATAAAAGCTGGAGGGCAATTTCAAACAAATTCTCCTTAATAATGCAGTAAATCAGTTTTACCCTTCAGTTACTATCTACTAAATATTATAATATTTGCTGGAAAAGGTTAAAACATAAACAGACCTTCAGCAGTTTGTCATCCCACTGCTTCTTATCCAGACTCTCTGCTGTTGACTCTGAGAACAACAACAAAAAAGTCTGAGGATAAATAGAAGTGAATGTAGATGAAACAAGTTGAGAAAGGATCTTGTCCATACCATCTAGTAGTGAAAGAAGAGGAGGTATTTCTTTCTCCCAGACCGTCTCTGTATTGGGGTGAATGTTGATGCTGAGGATGTGTAGGAGCGAGAGTGATGGAGCTCCGTGACCTCGGCTGTTGAAGGGAAAAGCAGCGTTGACCTAAAACACAACAAAAAAATTCTTAAAAATAGTCTGTAACTGGAATCTTAATCAGGGAAGAAATCAAAAAAACATAATAAACAACTCATATCCTGCAGTGTGTTACTAAATATCAGTCAGTGAGACAAATTTGCATTTGATCACAGTCTGCTTCTCCTCCGCCTCTTCCACCACATTGCAATTATTTTCCTGCAGCAATTAATTTACTCTGTAAATGCTGAAAAGGAATATTATGCAAATCCTGCTTTTAGCATATGGGCTCATGGTTAATTTGTCATGTGCAAATTGACTTACCAGCAGTCTGATCATCAGAGTGTGAGGAGATGGGAGATTTACTGATGGTGAGAAAAAAAAAAAAAAGAAGAAGAAGAATGCGGGACTGAAATTAATCATCAGAACAACACAAGCCATAAAAAACAACTTTTTTCCTTTTGATGACTTGTATGCTAAAGCTATTTTTTTCCCACATCTGCCCATTTTATTGCTGTCTTAATGAGTAGAAAGAATGCATTTTACAGTAAGCGTATATCAGTGACAGTCATCAAAGTATACCAAGCTTTTAAAAAGTTATATGCTGAAAACTGTTGGAATTTCTACGCTCAAAGAGCTGAAAGTCCTTCTTTCTCAGACGCCATAACAAATAATGTTCGGCAGTAAACTGGATATAAACAGGCTGCGACAACTTTACCTCACTAGAAATATCACCAATGTTTACCATCACTAAAGCCATGGATAGCAGGAGTGTGGGAACATACTGGAGCGCCCCCTGCACTCTAAAGAGGGGAGTGATATTTGTTTTTAATGTTTCACCCTGCAGCCACCCAGAAACAATGACAGGCCAGCTATAGCTGGCAGGAAAGCACCTTTGTTGTATCAGTTGGAGTTTGTTTTTTTTCCCACAACATTGACCTCAAATCTATTTTATTATTCTATGTGAACTAGCTTTAAACAGCCAGCACTTGTGTTAAGTTCATAAGACACTTTATTTTATTTATTTGTTTCCTTTGTCAGGTGTATTTTATTTGTTTTAATGCAAGCATTTGTGTTTGTGTCTTTGAACCTTAACAATGTTCAAAATAAATATGCAAATATAGTCAGAACATCTTCCATGTCTGCATGTGTTCCTTAAAATTGTGTTTTTTCTCAAAAAGATGAGAAAATGTTGAAATGTGACATAATTTTGGGAAATGTTATATATTATCTGCTGAAAAAAACGTAAATGGTTAAAATGATGTCCTGACTAAAACTAGAGCAAAATGTTGACAGTTTTTGTTGACTAAAACTAAACGAATAAAATAATGTTTTCTTGGACTAAAATAAAGACTAAAATGCTCGACTTACAGTGAACTAAAACTAGACTAAATAAAAATGGGATGATGTTGACTAAATGTGATAAAAACTAACAAACGATGCTGAAACTGGACTAAAACTGAAACTAAATTTGAAAATGGCTGGTAAAATTAACACTAATTGAGACAACTAAATACAAGATAGCAACAAAATGATCATAACAGTAAAATTCTTAAAAGCAGTACAACTATCAATTATTTATGATTGAATTAAATGCTGTGGTATCTTCACTGAGGGTTATTCTACTTTTAGGGCCTCATACAGGCTGCAGTCAGGTTCACACTTTTAAAGTAGAGACATTACACCCACCCTCCTGAGTGAAGTCTATCTTGAAGCTGGGCTCCTGATTGCTTTTCTTCTTGTTCCCCAAAACTATGAGACTTTTACAAAGAGGAGTAGTGGCAATACTGTACTGGGAAGGTGTGAGATAGTAAAGCAACTTGGGCCAGAGCACCTTTAAAACAAAATGTACATTGACATGAGAGACATGGTAAGATTATTAGTGTTTATCATCCATGACAAAGACGGAGGTAGATGTGAACGAGCAGATATTTACATCAGCTAGTCGGCCAACAGTGGTGGTAAGGAGATGGAGGGTGCTGTCACACATCGCCCTCAGGGCCTCGTTGGTCACATCCTCTGGGTCCGCATTGGGCCTTTGGTGGGACTTTGAGAAACGGAACACAAATACTAATCAGGAAACATTTACCTTTTAACATCAGCTGTTAAAAAATATCAGTTATATTAAACTTTATGAGTGAGGCCTTTCAATCTGTCTAGACATCAATTGGTTCGCTTCTGAGGTCACTGAACAGCTTTAATCATAGCAGAAACATTAAGTTAATTAAGTACATTTCCCTTTTCCTGCCATCTGTATATATGATGCACTCCTTAAACGGTTTTATTTTATACCACGGCTTTGCTTCCAATTCCCCTTCCTTAATTAACCTGAAACAAGCGTAAGCATCAAAGTCCTAAGAGATGTTTAAAGTTGGTTCTACCTGGTATGTGTCGTGTAAAGCGCAGTTTTGAACGATGAACCGGACCAGTAATTCCCCTCCCTCCAGTTCCAGGTAACCATGATGAGCCATTGCGCTGATTACCTGGACAACACGCTTCTTCACCTGCGAGACAAACCTGTCCTCATTCACATGCAATATGAGGAATATTTCTTAAGGGTCTGAAAGATTGAAGAGTTTTTAGACATTTCTTTCAACATTTCATAGTTTCTCATTTTTAGCCCCTTATTAAAATGTATAAACAGGAGCTAGGGGTCATGGTAAAAAAAAAAAATCCATCACTTTATTATAATCATGCTGACTATCAGAAAATAAAAAAGTGTAGAAATTATACATTTCCGGGCTACATTTTTGCTTTAATAGTCGTACAGACTAGGGAAATTCATAAAACTCCAAAATTTTATAACGTGAATAAAAAACCCCATTACCCAAAGAAAAACAAAAAGAAAGGACGACTCTTTGCTTCCTCAGTAATGTTACCTTGTTGCTGTGGTCTGCCATTGGCTGTCTAATACTGGCCAGAATAAGAAGCTTTTTGCTCTCCATTATAGAAGCTGTAAAAAAACATGATTTGAGTAAAAGGTGAACAAAAATATTTTTTTTAAAAATTCAAAGAAATTAATGTGTGATTGCACATTTTTCTCCTCACAGGAAGAGTTTATGAGGTGACGAAGCACAGCTAAGGAGCCCATCCTGCTTCGTTCATTGGTGTTCTCCAACTTCTGCAGAACATACATAACCAGTCGGTCTGGAAAAGAGTTGGCTGGAAGGAGAGAGAAAGAGAGCAGGAACAAACAACAGGAATGAACAGCTGAGGTGGATATGTTGACAGAAGGGCAAAGATCTTAAATAATTAAATAGAAAAAAAAGATAAAAATAGGAAAACAACAATTATGTAAAGGGGGGGGCTGTGCAGCAATTTTCCCAGTTAACAAGATTATGAGGAGGAGGAGACAGCCTAACTCACTAATGCATGATCTCATTACTACACTTGTGACTCCATAGAGCTACAGCCTGTAGATCAGGCAGCTGGATGAGGTTGTAAATGTTAACACACGTCTATTTTCAATGGAGAAAAAAAAAAAAAAAAAACATATTACCCAGCAAGCTAAAGCAACGCAATGCTTCATTGTGGTTCTTCACAGTAGGAGGGTCGGTGTAATCGACAGGAGCTGAAACCTGCATGAAAAAATATATATATATTTGATCTCTAATCTCATTTTGTTGTAAAACTTAAACCTGTGGATCCCACTTGCAGCCAAATTTGGGTTGTTGTTTTTTTTCCCTTCCAAACAAATCACGTATATTTTCAATCTTCCAACTAAGTATTGATTAATTCTTTCAAAAAAGAAGCAGAGGCTATGCTTGTGTGAGAGAACAATTACTACATCATCTTATCTTGGTGATAAGCTTGACAGAACAGCAGCCTCTGAGCATAAAATATCAAGATAAGATAAGAAATACCCTTAGTGTCCCATAGAGGGGGAGATTTGGCTCTGATAGTAAGAAAAATAAAATCACATAGAGGTAAGCACACAAAGTAATATGAAAATAACTACATAACTAAAAGTTAGGCTGCAGTAAAAGGGAAACAGACACCACTTAGAGATTTAGAAAAAGCGCATTTTACCTACAAAAGGTTATTAACTATAGATTTTCTAAAAGGATAAAAATATAAGACATACTTTGAAAGAGCTGAAAATATTAGCACAGAACTTCCTGCGCTCTACTAAGCCTTCCTGTTCTCGGCATTAAGTCTTGATCTCTTTTGCAGCCTGAAGGAACTGAAAACATGTTCACATGTTTTAGAAAATTAAGTTTGCCTTTTAATATTCTTTTGTATTTCAAAGCCTCTTTTGACTTAATTTTTAAGCACCTCTGACTCTAAACATAAGTCTGAGTTGTTCATTAACTTTCACAGAGTGAAAGTAGAGTTTAGGTGTGATGCATTCACTGATGAGGAAAAAAGATTTTTTAGTTTTCAATCAGTCATCAGCACTTAGAACTGGATGTTTTAAGTGCTGCTGTCTCTGTACATCAGAGTAACTTGTGCAAGAAACCACAAGAAAATGAGAAAAATCATAAATGTTCTTTTGAGTTTTTTTTACTTTTCAAATACAAGCTGTAGAAAAGAAAAACAGTTTCCTCAAAGGAAATAAAAATAAACCCCATGGTTCAATTCTATAATGCTTTACAGATTTTCTGCACGTCAATCAGGTCTTTTGAGGTTAAAGTTCACAGTAACGAGCATTGTTAAGGTGCTTTCATAGTCTTAAAGGAATAGTACACCCAAAACATGATTAGCCTTCATTTTCTACTCACCCCCATGCTGAACAAAACTCTGGAGTACTTTTTTGATATCTCAAATGCATCTGGAGATCTGGGAGGCTTCTTGCTGTCTGCTGACATTCAAATAATGGAGGTCTATGGTGACCGAGACAGAAAGGTCCATAAAAGTCCACAAAAACGTGTCAATATTCCTCCATACTGCTCGTCCAATGTATTCCAAGTGTCCTGAGTGGGTAGCATCCAGAATTTACTCGAAACGAAGTCATTTAGAACGTTTTAGAGCCTAAACAGTAGTGTATAGGATTTCCTAATAGCGCCCCCATGCGCGCTCACGATTCTACGGAAGCCGGCAGACCAAACCGGAAGAAAGTCGGCATTCAGCGTCTGCTCTGCCGATAATGCAAGCGTAGAAGAAGAAATGTGCTGTTTACCTGTGCAAAGAAAGAAACAACGAAAGAAAAATGTCTGAGGACTTCAGTATTGAGGAAGAGCATGAGTTCTTTGCCGAGCTGAATGCGCTGGTTTGGTCTGCCGGCTTCCGTAGAATCGTGAGCGCGCATGGGGGCGCTATTAGGAAATCCTATACACTACTGTTTAGGCTCTAAAACGTTCTAAATCACTTCGTTTCGAGTAAATTCTGGATGCTACCCACTCAGGACACTTGGATTACATTGGACGAGCAGTATGGAGGAATATTGACACGTTTTTGTGGACTTTTATGGACCTTTCTGTCTCGGGCGCCATAGACCTCCATTATTTGAATGTCAGCAGACAGCAAGAAGCCTCCCAGATCTCCAGATGCATTTGAGATATCAAAAAAGTACTCCAGAGTGTTGTTCAGCATGGGGGTGAGTAGAAAATGAAGGCTAATCATGTTTTGGGTGTACTATTCCTTTAAGTCCATGTAAGCAGATGACTGCCACAACAATGACATGTGACCTGACACAACTAAACAATCAGTTCACTCAAACTGAAGCTACCGTGTCCAACTCATTGTTCACTTGGAGTACCTGCTGATGCAGCGCTAAGAGAAGACCATCCAGCTGTGTCTCCAGCACTCTGCTCCCCATGTTGACCGAGGCTTCGAGGACTTGACACAAGCTCTGTTCAGAGCAAAGGGAAAGCATTAACCTCAGATTGACCTCAAAAGTCTGGTGTTGCAAAACTTAGATGCATTTCTTTTTAAAACTTGTTCAAGTAGGAGATTTTTATAAAGGTCCAACAATATATTCAGGAAAAACCAGCCAAAGTGGAAGAGTTTTGGACAGAACCCACCTTACTGATGACATAGTGCTCAGTGTTTTTCTTGTACAGGGACATGATGGCAGGGATGATTCGGGGGATCTGTTCCTCCAGTTTATCATTGGCCATCAGATGACACATAGAGCCCACTGCCTCACCCACTGTCAGCCTCAACTGGAGGACACACAAAGACAGGCAGGATATGAAGTGACAGACTGGCTGAAGAATTGAGTGTTCACTGGTCACGAGGAGCTAAAATGTTGGTAAGTCAATAAATAAAACATGAAAACCAAGAGGAGCATATCTACAAGATACTGCTTCACACAATTAATACAAAATAAAAGAAGAAATTATAGCAGAGATATTCCCTTCAAATGCATGAGCCTTAAGTTAACTTCTTAGTAGTCTCTATAATGATATATGATGGGTCCGATGTTACCTTCAATTATGTAGAACAGTGGAGGGACTGTTGGTCAGAGAATCTCTTTAATGTGGACCAACACAAACACAAAATCCTCGTGTTTCTTGGAGAAACGTTATTTCTTGGTAGAATAAAATCCTTTTTCTACCAACTACACCTAGAACATGCAACTTTACGCTAACATTAGGTTGTGTTATTCAGATGTTGTAGACAACCTTCAGTACTGATATTAGCTTTCTTTCTTTACCTTAGGCTCTCGGCTTTGTAACCAGTTATTGAAGAGAATGTCAAAAGCTGCATAGATTTCACTGGAGAACGCATCTTTTCTCACTGTAGGATCTGGCGCTTTGTCGAGGTTGGCCAAATACTCCAGGATACTTTCACTGAAATGACACAGCGCTGCAAGTAGAGAGGGAAGAGGAGAAAACAAAAAACAGGATATGTTGAAATTACTCCCTCAAAGAAATATGAGGGAAAAACATTTTATAGTGAAATTAACAGAAGCGTGTGGTGGAGGGGGTGGAGCTTTACCAGATGAAAAGACCCACTTCATGTTGTCCTGCTTGGCCATGCTCAGCATTGGTAACATGGTTCCCAGGATAGCATTAAGGAACGGTACCATCCCATAAACTAGGAAAACAGACAAAACCAGAATGAAACGGTCAAATTTTGCGGCTTGGTCTGCAACCATATTCTGGGCAGAACTATTTTCTTGTTGGTGTCTAAGAAACAGAAAGTGGAAAATGGGCTACTTTGAGAAAAACTATCCTCCAAGTTCTCCAGCAGTTTTTCGAGCGAAGTTTGAAACATTCAGTCCAGAAATGCAAATCCAGATATGAAATGTATATGAATGCCTCTGGTGACAGTCGGCAGGAAAGATTGGCATAAAAATCTATTAGTATAAGAAGTGGGAACCAACCTGACCTGAGTCCAAATCAAACCTCATAAATTAATTTTGCTGTTCTGTAGTTTGAAGTGAATACAATCCGATCCAATGTAATCACATATTTCTGTTTATAATCTTTTTAAATGTACTATATAAACAGAGAAACGGTCTCAAATTAAACAGAGCAATGACAGGCAAGACAGAAAAACAATCAGATATAAAAGTCTAGTTGTTAGAATAAAAAATAAAGATTATACTGACTAATATTTATTTAAATCGTTTAGCCATAAAAAAAAAAAGAAAAAGTACATATTCCTGTTGTTTAGTATTAATAAATTGGCTTTTATGGATTTTAAAAAAGTCAAAAATTCTCTCTATCAGTTCAAACATAATGAGTTTTTTGTTAAGATGAAAACAAAATTTTTAGATTAAAACTACCACTGAAAAGTCTTCCAAAACCCGACCACAGAAGAAACATAGAAAGGATGTTCTCAAGATGATTAAAAAAAACATCAGCATCATAAAAAAAGAAAAAAAGAAAACACAAATTAACTGAGAAAGGAGGTTGTAGGGTAAAATCAATTAAGCAATTTAAATGAAATTTAAAAATTAGGAAGATATCTGGTGCTTCCCCAGAGTATGCTGCTTTTTTATTTTTATTTTTTGGGGGGGGGGTTATCAACTGTATTGCACAAAGAAGAATAATTTAATGTGTTTCTTTTAAAGGAGCGACATAAAAAATTGATTTTGTGAGTGTGACTCAGTGCGTCTGCGTCAGAGACACGGAGGAGAGGCCTGCAGAGGAACGACCACAGACACAGAAAAATCTCCTGATCTGATCTGCCGTCATTCAGCAAGGCTAATAAAACTAATACAATTAACTACGAACACATAGAGGGGGTGAATAATTTACTGCTTTCTGTGATCTTGAGGGGGAGGGTGAGGGAGACACTGATCTCTCCCGTTATCATCAACTACTGATGCGTTCAGCTGCCTTCAGTTGGTCTGATAAATCTTGTAGTTTCTGATAGGCTGACATGTTGTTGGCTTAAAATAAATAGTACTTTTCAATGGCAGCATAATCTCTGCTAAGTTTAGGAACCTGATGTATTTCAGTGGATCCTCCTGCTTTTGGAGCCAGGTTAAAAACAATGAAGTGAGTAAAATTCTGAGCAGGTTTAACAGGTTCCTGTTTTTTTTTTTCCCCAACAGTCACTGAATACTTTCCTGCCAAAGTTGTGACTTCCCATTCAGTTCATCTGAGCCGCTCTGTGACCTCTTAGATAGAAAGGTTTCTTCCCCTTTTTGTCTCTCACCGTTTGAGTCAGATAGGTTGGCCAATGTTTGGACCACGAAGAAGTGAGGTAGAATCCCTGGCTGGAACTTGCTTAGTATCTCCTCCATGATGTCATTGATGTGTTTGTTTCCCACAGCGACCAAAATGTTACTGGCTGCCTGCTGCCAGTCAGGAATGACCTCCTAAAAAAATAAATAAATAAAATAAAATAAATAACTAAGCATAGAACTCTTGGATCTGACTTTGAGATGAATTTACTTTGTGTTTTTTTAAAGAAAGAAAAACACCACTTCACCTTGGATCTGGTCATTTCATCTGAAGCCAGGGAGATTATGCTCTTTATTCTAGGAGCACTGATCTCCTCTATCCTGCAGCCAACAACCAGCTCAATGGTCTGAAGAACCACAACTCTGTGACTTACCACCAGCTGCACAAGAGAAAAACACAAAGAGTGAAGAATACACCAACATACATGAAAAAATAACACGACAAAGCAATATAAAGTATGTTTTCCAGCACTTAGTTGCAGCACTTAGCAGGAAAATGAGCACTCAAATTTTAAAAGCTGCTTTCTACAGAGACATCTGCATTACAGAGATTGTTTGATTAAATTCATTCTTCTTCCTTTTTGTGCTGCATCACTCATGGTTTAAAAATGTTTCCTTAATGTAATGTCGCAATAAAAACAGAGATAGAACGATCAGTGGCTGTGATAAGATGGATCCGTTTATATAGTCACCAGTTGAGTCAGAGAGCTGAAGGCAGCAGGAATAAAGTAGATCTTTAGGCCTTTAAACCTCACGGTTAAACATGTATAATTTATCAACAGGGCTGTTATAACAGTCATTTAGATTAAAACTAAAACAGTTAAATTAAAATCTGTGAACCAATTAGATCAGCGATCGTGACACCACGTCTATTATTTTACTGAATCCGTTACTAATTTAATTTCTGATGCCGTTTCCAAGATCACATGGTGAGATGAGCGTTGCTTCCAAAGTAGTTTTGACACAGTTTCATTTCCTAATTTATAGATCAAGATGTTCATCAAAGCATGCAGCAGCCAGTTTGCAGGAGGGTGTTTTCTCTAACACAATCCACTTTCTGGTTAGATATTAGCTCCTCAGAGGGAAGTTAAAGGAACTTTCACATGACCAACTTTATGATCACACTGTCGTCGACAATGTGAGCAGAGCTGACTATTAGTAGGTTAGATCTCAGATAAATATTTAGAGGGAACAACTGTCTCTAGGGTATAGAAATTGACCTAGTTGGAAATAACTTGTCTTTATGTAATCAATGTGACAAAAAAACAAAAAAAACAAACGGAGTGAAAACAGGGACAGAATTCCTTTTAATAAGGTTTTAGATAGAAAAGTCCAGTTATAGCTCTTTAGCCATTAAGAGCAAAAATATTTAAGACTAAAATCATATTGCAGCTCTTTATTTTTATATCTGACTTTTCTTTTGCCTGAAATAGTTTTGCATGATCCTTAATTAAATACGACCGCCATCAGACATCAATCTGAACGGCTCAAGACATCAAAGCCACTCGCACACACAGGGGAATGTAGAAATTACACTACAATAAGACTAACCATTATTTTTCAAATTATATTTTTTTGATTAATCATCGGATAGGCAAAGGTTCTATAAAGAAGATTCTTTACGGATTAAAACCAGGGGAAACTAAAACTTTGCCACTTGAGGAGTTCTGGATAGAGCAGATTCACAGACAAAAATTTTTTTTTTATCCTAAATTTTTATATATTTTTTACAATTCTGATATAATTACTGCTCTTAGCAGGTTGCTCTGTCAGTTAAAGGCATTTTTTGAGTTCATACTCCAGTTAAAAATTAATCGATTGCATAATTAGTTAATGATTATTTCAATAATTGATTAATCGTGATTAATCCGATTAATTTAGGCCTAAACTACAGCAAACCGTTTACAGAAGTAATGATGACTGTCACTAAAAGTGTTCAATAAAGCAATATAAGAAGAACACTGTGTGACAGTGGTTGCTGGTGTTGTTATAAATGTCCTGAGCGATGGTATCTGACAGCATCATGGCTCCATCATTAACAAAGAAGAAAGGTCAGTAAAAACAGAGCACCTGTTATCAGTGATCAGTGATGATGGTGTTGCTGCAGAGATGTCTGCATGGATGTGAAGAGGGAGTCCCAAATATGACGTAAAAACATTAATGTTCAGACTGCAGACTTTTTTTAAAAACTGTTTGATCTGATGGAAATGGATCAAACTGGAGGTTTTGGAGGATGAAAAGATTCAATTGTGGGAAAAGAAATTCAGTTTACAGAGGGATTAAAAGTAGTGAAGAAAATTTTTCTAAACAAAAGTTATCTGTCATTTGATTTATGCATCTTGATTGTCCAATTCAAGACAGTAGAGGAATGTCAGGTTTTACCTTGGGGTGTTTCAGCAGGTAGTCCTGGCACATGGCTAACACTCTGTCTGGCTGCTGTTTCCCCAAAGTCAACATGGACTTTCTGACCTGATCCTGGACCTCAGAGTCCTTATCGTTGGCTGCATCTAGCAGAGCCAGAGTCACCTCTACAGAGGAAACAATAGCAGGAAAAAAAGAATTACGTAGGGACAATTGTGAATCAGTGTAAATGAGAATAGGCAGCTGAACCTAAAAGAAACTATGAAAAAAATGTTTAAGCCGATTATGAGGAAATAAAGCTGGAAGACTTACGTTCTACATCTGTATGGTCCATGGTGGCTAACCTGAAGCCAGTGAGCCGAAGTAGAGACTCTCTCCTGGGGAGAGATGAGCACAGGCTCCCTGGAGCCAAAAAGTAAAAAATGTAAATTAGTATTAATGCATGCTTCAGTTAACCTTTTTCAGGCTAATAGATTTTTGCTTTTCTTTCACAATTCCCAATTTTCTCCTCAGGACTACAAGAGAAGAAAAAAAAAATCTTTTTTTTTAATACCTTTTACCAAATAGAACCAGCTGTTTCAAATCAAATGTTGCTTTTATTGTAGCCAAACAGTGGCTGCAGGTTCATGTAGTTAATAAATGATTTTTTAAGTGGAAAATTGGGGTAGTTTCTTTAGATTACTGTCCTGCTTATCATTAATCAAGAGCTGATCGAGGGAAAATTAACCAATTCTGATTATTACTTTACTAACTGATGGTGAGCAACCTTGTTAAGATGCAACAAACAGCTGTTTGACACATTAAAAATTACTAGTATTAGTATAAACTTTTTAAATGTAATAGATTTTCCCAAGATTGTGCAACTAGAAAGCAATGTGCTGTGAGTTATGCACTAACCCACTGGCTCATAGAAACACGAAGCCTGGTGATGTTTCTAATTACAGCCTCACACACTTTAAATCTAACGCTCAGGAAAAGGGAACAGCTATTACATCATGGTTTTATTTATATAACCGGATATCACACGAGTTTTCTCCCAAAATCTGTTCAAAAAGCTACAAATTAATAAGGACAAAAGCAGCTCCGACAGTTATTGAAGCTTGAACACTGTGACACTTCCAGGTATTAGCCTCCTGCGCGCATTGGTCAGTTAAACACGGGAATAAAAGTGTTTCTGGATTAAAATTGTTGTTAATTTTACCTTCTGAGGCGGTGAAGCTGCTGCACCGACCTAAACCTCTGACGCTGGTTAGCATGCTAAGCTAGCTGCTGTTGCTACGGAAGGAAAAGCTAGTCACCTCTGAGGATGGCAACCAGAACTTTAATGAGGCTCATTTAAACAGAACTCACTCACCGCCTTCCGCAGGGGGTCCAGGAAGCAAACCGAGTCCAGTCACAAGTTTAGACCTTAGTTTAGATGGGTCTGACAGGCAGAGGCGCAGTCACAGTGAGTAGTGAGAGAAGCAGGTGTAAACACGCCTGGTCACGTGCTTGTTGTCAGCTGCAAGCTGGAGGGGGGCGTTCCCGCCGCATAGATCTGAAACACATAGATATGCTTCTACCGCTGCTGCTCTACTCCAACCCGCAAAAGTATAAGTTTTTACTTATGGATTTTAGTAAATTATAGTTACGATGCATTAAGTAACCTATTAGAGAGAGATTATTCTAATACTTATTTTTCTTTCTTTATTTTGTAGGGGACTGAGCATTTAATTGTTCTGCTCATTTCTGATTTTAAAAATTCAGAACAAAATAAAAAAAGAATTGTGAACAATTCAGTTCAGTTTATTTCTGTAGTGCCTCTCAAGGGACTTTACAATTCAACCAGATCATGCTGTAAAATTGATTCAAAGTTTTCTATCTAAGGAAAACCAGCTGATTTCGTCAACTGGTTGACGTGAAGGCAATCCCTAACACTAAGCATGCTTGTGGCGATAGTGGAGAGGAAAAACCCCCTTTTAACAGGAAGAAACATCCAGCAGAACCAGGCTCAGTGTGAGTGGCCATCTTCTGAGGCCGAGTTCAAAGAGACATAAGCAGACATACAAAAAGAAGCAGAGATACAAAGGAAACACACAGCCAGGCAGACGAGCTCCATGCCAGCTCCCATGTCAGAGGATGAAGCGAGCACAACCAGTTAGTCATAGTCAGAGAAACAGGACAACACTGGAAAAACAGGCCGATCTTGAACATCTATAAACTAAGGTGTTGATGGCAGCAGCACAGGAGATATTTCTCTCAAGGATGGGGTCACAGCCAAACAGGAACAGACCAGATGCAGCTACTATGAGAAAAAAAAGAGAGAGCATAACGTTAGAGACTGACCTAATAGATTCTGCAGAGTTGGAGAATAGAGATAGAATGACACAGAATGATGAAAAAAGGGTCCCTATGTCTTATAGCAGCATAATTATAGAGACATCTCAGGATAACCTGTAGTTTCTGTGGGGTTTTTAAGGATAGGGGTGTCACTATCCGATAATGATATCGGAAAGCAGGCCAATATCAGCCAAAAAATAAATGTGGAATGTTTAGGCCTGCCTCTAAAATCTCTGATATTAGAAAGCTCATTGTAATACTTTGCTTTTATATGCTTTTGTGTAAAGTTTATGTGACTTTTTGGTTTAATAAGAAATGGGTCAATTGTTCTCATATCTGATGCTAAGTACTGTTCTGTGTTTGAGAAATGTCACTTGATCAAACCTTTTTTTTTATCATTCCATGCTATAAAATAATTAATAAAACTATGTATGATTAATGCTGATATCATATCCGGTCAATATGGGTTTAGATCATACTCAGAGCTGCAACATCTTATTGGAAATGAAAAAAGTTGTATCCGGACATCCCTAGTTAATAAAGAAAAAAGAAGACTGCTTTCATGTTGCTTTTCTCCAACTATAAGGAGACGCAACTTGTTAACTTAAGGATATGGGTAAATATTGTGTTTTTGGAAGAGAAAAAACAGCAAATTTTATATATAAAAGCAAAGGTTTATATCTGGAAGAAGTTGGGCCACTGGGCTCTGCAACTTTGCTGTTCAGCCATGCTGCCATTATAGACATGTTTATGAGCAGTTTTAAAATTTTGATTTAGGTTTTAAATTTAACTAGATTGCTTCTTTTAACTGTTCAGTTGTATACTTGCTTGTGTATATTGATTCACTGTTTATGTTTGTTCCTTTGGCAGATGTTTTATTTCAAAGTTACTAACAAATGCGGATTTTATGTTGCAGTTAATATCAAAGCTAACAATAGGCTACTTAGAAAAGGACCAGTAGTGAGGCTCTTCTGACGGTAGGAAGGGTGACAGTGCAGAAATGTAAAGCAGGCTAAAGGGGAAATTGCAGAAAGAGGTAGTGCGGTAGGAAAGGCAGAGAAGTACATACAGGTGCTGGGGTGGGAGAGGGTCTATGAAGAGATGGGTGTTTAAGACCAGCTAGAGAGACAATCTCAACTAAGGTATTTAATCTGGCTTTAACCAACATAAGATCTCTGTCAGGAAAGTCATTTTTAATCAGAGACTCAATTACTGAGAAAAATATTGATTTTCGATCCCCGGCTCCAACTTTCAGTGTCGTGTCTTTTGGCAGGACACTTCACCCACATTGGTCAGAGGGCCTGGTGGCGCCTGTGTATGGGTGCTTCTGTCAGTAAGCCCCAGGGCAGCAGTGGCTACAATGTAGCTTGCCACCATCAGTGTGTTTGTGAATGACTGAATGTAGTGTAAAGCGCTTTGGTCAAGTCTCCTGACTTGAAAAAGCGCATTAGAAGTACAGGCCATTTACCATTGATTTTATGTTTTGAATGGAGAGAGATGAAAATAATGAGACGCCGATTTGATTTGAGACCTCACCTCCAAACTACTATTTTCTCCATCAGAACAGACTGTTTAAAAAAAGGAGAAGGGCTTTTTACTTTGTTTATTGATTCACTAACGTGTAGAAAAGTGATCCTTGGTGACTTTGAATCTTTTGAATATCTGGCTTTCCCAAGTACAAGGCCCCGTTCGAGCCATATTTGGGAATGTTTACAGGCCTCCAAAGTCCTGAACAAACTTTTTAATGATCTCAATTAACTTTTATCTGAGATGTGTGTTGAACATGACTACTTAATTATTGTGAGAGACTTTAATGTTCATGTTGACAAAGGTGCAAAAGAACTGTGTGATACACGTAAAAATGTTTGCTTTGACTCAACATGTTAGCCAATTTACAATCGAGGACATGTTTTGGACCTGGTCATCAGCAAAGGTCTAAATATTTTTTAATGTTTCTGTAACTGATGTTGCCCTATCAGACCATTTTTCTTTTTACTTTGAAACAATTTTCCCACTGATCTAATTACCAAAAGAACTGTTATAAGAAAGTGTATTATCATGGACAGTACAATTGCAGACATCAGTGATTTCAGTGCTTTATTTTAACTAAAAGTCATCTTTTGGAAGTGGAAATCTAAATAGAGAAATGCAGCAATAAGGAAAGAAAAGAGGGAGTGCTGAAAAGTTGAACGAAGATGATGGAATATTGGACTCAAAGTTTACTATGTACGCTATAAAGGGAGGCTTCAATAATAAAATTCACAACTAAAAAATGCAAGATAGTCTTTCTTCTCTGAGATTTTAAGAAAAAAACATTGACAATACTCGCACATGATTTGCCTCGGTCGACAGGATAACAAATCCTCTTTTCTCCATGGCAGATGAACTTAGATCTAAAAAGCTCAGCAATGACTTTGAGACGTTGTTTACTGAGAAAATACAATACATTAGAAAAGCAGTCTGCACATCACATCAACGCCAACTCCATTACCAATGCTGTCTCCGGTTTGAATAAACTCTCTTAAAGACAACCCTGTTAAAATGTCCCAATTCTGACCAATAAACAGCAAAAGTTTAGAAGAAAGTGTTCAGCAGCTAAGCTCCTATTTCTGCTGTCTTGATGTTTTACCTACAGGTTTAATTAAGAAGGTTTCTTCTGTTTAAGAGTCTGATTTGTTTCAAATCATAAACACATCCCTTATGTTGGGTGTTTTCCCACGAGCCTTAAATACAGCAATTATCAGGCTATTGTTGAAAAAGAGAAGCTTGGACAAATTGTTCCTACAGAACTACAGAACCATCTCAAACCTCCTCTTCATCAGTAAGTATTGAAAAAGTTGGGTTTCAACAGTAAAATGCCTTCTCAACATGACCACCTGCTTTGATTTCTTCCAGTCAGGTTTATGTGGCAACCACAGTACAGATAATATCCTGATTAAGGTGTTCAATGATGTCTGTATAAACTCAGACTCTGGAGGAATCACAGTGCTGGTACTTTTGGACCTCAGTGCAGCGTTTGATACTGTTGATCACTCGATTTTATCGGAGCATCTGGAAACCTGGGTTGGCCTCTCTGGAACAGTGCTGGACTGGTTTAAATCCTACCTGAAGGACAAGAACTTTTATGTGTCAGTAGGGAACTTTGACCAGAAACATCACATCCAGGTTCTCCAAGGCTCCATTCTGGGGCCCCTCCTAAATGCTCCCATTAGCTCAGATAACACAGCTTTACATCAAAATGTCACCAGGTGAGTAGGCCCAATTTAGAGTGATGTTTAGATGCTTAGAACAGATCAATATGTTGATGTACCACCATTTTCCATAACTGAATAAAAACCAAACTGAGGTAATAATCTTCAGACCAAAGGTAGAGAGATCCAGACCTAGCTCACAGCTTCAGCTACAGCAAAAAAACACTGATTATACCTTGGTGTCATGATGGACCCAGACCTGAACCTTCAGAGGCCCATAAAGACAGTTACTACATTTTTTATTACCTGAAGAACATCTCCAGGATTAAATTGCTAATGTCCAAGCACGATATAGAAAAACTCAATGATGCACTTACATTTAGTAGAATTAAATGCTGCAACATTGTCTTCATAGATTTGGCTAAAAAGTCCTTCAGACAGCTGCAGCTCATCCAAAATGCTGCTGCCAGCGTTCTCACTAGAACTAACAAAGTAGAGCACATCAGTCCGGTTATGAAGTCCTTCCACTAGCTCCCTGTAGCTCAAAGAACAGACTTTAAAATCCTTCTGTTTGTCTATAAATCCCTGAATGAATCAGCACCTCATGTCACACTTTATTGCAGGTGAACCCGATACTCAGCCAGACACAGAGTTACATTTAGAGGGTTTATTGAAGGGGTGAATAATGGTAGATGAAGCACGAAAACAGCCACAGTCTTGACAGAAGAATCCTGGTTGAAAGTGCTGATTTGCAGGGATGAGCAGAGAACCAGAAGATGTAGGCGATGACAGAACCAAGAGGCTATGTGGGCCAGAGAACCACTAGAACAAGAAGCAAGCATCTGAGACTCACAGAGGAACAGGCTGAACAGCAGCATATAGACACAGGCAACCTTAGCAGGACAGTCCAGCTGTCAGCGCACACATGAGCTAGTGAAGCACTCTGGCAGAGATGGTAGTTATAAGTAGGCTGGTGAACAGGTGAGCTGAGTAACTAATTAGTGGGAATAGGTGGAGATAATCTAGAGTTGGGTGATGGATAGAGGCAGACTGAGCTGGTAGGATAACTGCTGGTGGCCAAATAGTGACAGGGTGAACAAAAAAAGTCCTCATAAGTCCAAAACCAAACTAACCTCCAAGACCATTCAAGTCTTCTAGTTCAAGCCTAATCTGTCCACCCAGACCAGGAACCAAACATGGAAAAGCAGCATTCAGTTCCACTTGCTCCGCTTATCTGGAACAAACTTCTAGAAGTGCTGAAAGCCTGAGTTCTTTTAATTCAGTTAAACACCCATTTGTTTAGAGTTGCCTTTCACTGTTGAAGTTAAACTCTTAATTGAGGCATTATGATTATTAGGTTGTGCTTTGATTGTTTTATTAGTTTTACAGATTTTTAGCTGTATTTCCTTTTATTCTGTGTTTATTTTCTTCTATTATCTAATTCATGTAAAGCACTTCAAATTGTCCACGTACTGAATTGTTCTACACAAATAAAGTTGCCTTGCCTTACCAGTTTCTCAAAGATGGACAGGTTTCTGGTAGCACTTGGTAGGTCATTCTTCCAGCTTGGAATGATGCAGTTAGGGAGTATGGATCTTTTTAACCATGGAGTAGGTGCTGCAAGCTGAAAGCAAAGATATGACCAAATCATTACTTAGCAAATCACAGGAATTTCAAAACATCAACAAGTCCTACTGAGCTATCCCAGCTGGGGTCATGAGGGGTGCTGCTGCCTATCTCCATCTTTCTACGGGAAAGAGGTGGGTTACACCCTGCACGGGGCGTCAGTCTATCGCAGGGCAACACAGAGATACACAACCATTCACACACTTACTCCTAAGGAGAATTTAGAGAAGGCAATTAATCAACAGACCTGTTTTGGACTTTGGGAGGAACCCAGAGAGAACCCACACATGCACAGGGAGAACATGCTAACTCCATGCAGAAAGACCCTTGGCGGGATTCGAACCCAGAACCTTCTTGCTGCAAGGCAGCATTGCTACCCATCGGCCAAAAGTGTAGCCCCTATAATAATACGTCTTACCCAATAAATAATAGAATACAACCAATTTAATTTACAAGAAACGGAAACATATGTTTGATAAAACAAAGCTGGATCTGAACGAGCTTTTTAGAACAATACTGAAATGTGTAATCCAGCCCTTAGCACATTGATTGCTACATCTGCTGTTTGAGTCATCTGAAATAAATCCACTCCCTTTAAAACAGACACTCCCATGAAAATCTTAATGCAAACACAGGTCAGGACGTTTTCATGATTACTTTATCCTCCTTGTGTGTCGAATAGCATTGCTCCCCTTTCATATCAACTGACAATTACAGTGCAACAATTACAGCAAAAAAAGGTATGTCAGGAAATAAGAGTCAGTATTGTGAAACTCTTATTTCCTGCTTTATTTTCACTATCTTCTATTCAGTTTAACAGTCAAATGTTTTCCTAATCTTAACATGTGCTCACAGAATAATTCAGCCAGGCCAACAATTCCCTTTAACGACCAATGCTTTTCCTCACATTTTGAATTGCGAAAGCTTCCTGGATAGGAAGGGAAACATCTTTAAACTTGGAAACAAACTCCAGTGGATTGTTTTTAATTTCCTTTTTTTTTGGATTGACTCTGACCTGAATGACTGAGAACCTTCACCAGCGTATCCACAAACAGATTAACACATTGAAAAACTCAACAGTTCTCATTAGAGTTACTTTTTTTTTAACTTTGAGAATCACTGTTGCTTCAAAACAGACCGTTACCAAGGCTTGTATTTCTAATTTCCCCCTGGTCTGAAGAGTTTACTTTTCCTTCTTCATATATATATATATATATACACTGGAGGACAGTTTTAAAATCTTCATTCTGATAATGTGCTGTATGTCGCCCCCTTCTGGATATTTTGGGGATAAAACGTTTTTGTTTGCAATAGACAAAAAAAATGTTGAATAAAATTAAAGCATACAAGTTTAAAACTATTTCATATATATAAATATATAACCTAACCAAATATATAACCTAACCTCAAATATATTTGAGGTTAGACTCTTAGGTTTGTAAAAATTTAAAAAAAAAACTGTTAATCTTTTAATATTGCAAACTGATGTAATAAAAAAAAATGGTTTAATTATCTTGCATGTCTGGTCTAAATCAACTGTTACCAATTCACTATGACATTTAATGTTAATGCAATCTTCATAGATATATTGGTGATTATTAAATACTTATTTTAATTTCGGTTGATTAAAAGTATCTCTACTTTGAAAATTGTAACACAAATTAAAACTGAATGAGTTTTAAATTCTATTTAAAAAGAAATCAAAGAAACTTCTGTATGAAAAGTGCCAAGTTATAATTGTAAGTCCTAGAAAGACCTCATGTCTGATGCTTTGGTGAAAAGTTATTTGAGGTTTCCAAATAGTAAAGGGATATTTGCATATCTAAGAAAATATCAGTGACTTATAATTGCATTTTTGTCAATTGTCTGATATACAGGATTTAGCTATCCAAATGCTAGGGTTGGTAATGTCTTAACCTGATACTAAGAATAAACCAAGCATTTTTTCATTCCTATACTGCATATCTGGAACTTGATCTTTACTTTTTTTTTTTTTTTTTGCTGTTAGATGTTTTCTCATGTTGAAAAGTAGGCCACAAGACTTGTTCTCATCCGCATCCGCTCAGTGTTTGGTAATTATTTATGGAAAAGATTTTATCTGTTTCAAAGATTCCAAACATGAAGAAAAAAAACTTAATTCGCTGTTTACTCAAGTTTGTAAACGAGTTTTAGGACAAAAAAGTTAAGCATCAGTTATTTCCTCAGGAAATTCTGGGGTTTTGCTTCAAAAGACAAACATAAGCTTGGTGTGTTTGAGAGTGTTTTTAATTTATTTTAAAAAGTGACAATTGTAAAACTATTGTTGCTGTTATAATCTAGCCAGGTATGTGTATTCCTTAACACTTTTCACTATATGTTGAATTTCATTTGTTTCATTTGTTTCCAAGCAGCAGGATTTCCAAGGTGCTGAATTGCAGAGATTCCAAAGTTACAAACAGAAACGTTGGTGTCTTAGTTTACACTAAGCTGTGCTCACTTTTTAGAAAAGAAGGAAAATAAAAATCTTTAAAAAAAAAAATCTCAATAAGAATTACACTTTTTGTTGCAATTATAGCTGCTGGGTTTTTAAAGCTGCTTTACACATTTAGAGATTGATTTATGTCTGGACTTTGACTGGGCCAATCTTTTGCAGCTTTTTAAAGGTTTTCTCCCAAGATTCAATTCAGTGTAAAAAACTTTGACAGTGATCTCAAAGCACTTTAGAGAGTAATTTTAATCAAATTATATAGAAACATAAATTAAAAATGAACAATAAAAAATATTAACATGTAAATAGTGTATAAAAATAAAAATGCAAAGGCTTTGCTAGAATTATAAGGACACAAAATAGAGCAGTGGTACTATTAGTGCTGTAACAAAATAACTCGCAATAGGAGAAAAGTTGAGCACAGGAAAGGGATTACTCAATATGAACTGCTGGACAAGATTTAAATAATCTTTGCAAGAAAAAAAATCCTTTTGGAAAATAAAAATAAAACCAAAACAGCACAATTTTGCCAAATGCACCATATGACCAGATGGGACCATCCACCCTGGCTAAGAGGTTAAGCACAAAGGTCACCGACATGCATTTGATTCCTTTTGGTAAGTCGCCTTTTTAAAAACTTGATTTTAATACTGACCAAAAAGAAAATGAAGTTACTTTATATTTGTTTGAGCCTCAATCATACCCAGTAAGAAAGTAGAGATAAAGGGAAAAGGTATTTGCTTTATAAAAGAAATCAAAAAAAATTTTCCCAGCTATTTAACCTTGGGGGTCCTGATGATAAGAAAAACTGTCTGTAGAATAATGTGATATAGATTCTCTAAACTGACTCTACAGGGTCTGTTTGCATTAAAATAAAATGTAGAATCAAACCACAAATTCTGATAAAAACATGTCAACAGTATTAGGACAATAAAAGAAAGTAAGAGAATAAGTTCAATTCAAATGGTGCTTTATTATATGTGACTTCGATCTTCAGATAGCAGAGTAGGTGCTGGTCTAAACAGCTTACCTACAGTACAAACCTTTAAAAAACAAAACAAACCCCCCCCCTGAAAAATCTTGATTTACACCTAGTTTCTTTTAACACTCAAATCCTTTTACCGCTAAAATTTTGGGTGTCATCTCTTACCGTTATAAATCAGTGAGTTAGCTAGAAAGGGAAATTTGGAAAAGAGTTATCATAAGAATGTTTTTCTGGAAATCAACATTTTGCTACTACTGACGCATTTTAAGCAGCAATAAGCTCGATGCTATAAAAAAAAAACCCAAACCCCCCCCCCAAAAACATCCAACCCCATGACAACTTTGCAGACAGTTAAGGAAACACTTAAGAGTCCCGTTAATTTAGCTCCGTCTGCCAAGTCTGAGCAGCATTCAGTCCCAGTTTATGAAAACTTTCGCCACAGAATGAAGCTTTCAGCACCATTTTAACAGCAGGAAAACATGGTTTATTATATTTCTTAATGCATAGCATTTTTACTTGTAGGGATAAAATATTGATTTTTGTCACGAAAAAAGTAAGAGAAAAATTAAATACAATATTGTTCATTTCTGATTTGATTTTATTAAAAATGCAAAAACAAAACATTCATATGGTGAGCCCAAAAGAAATAAGGCAATTTATCAAATACATAAGAGATGTATACACAATGTACAGTGGTAAAAACAATATTAAAAGAGTTCAGGACTTTTTCACACAAAAACCTTTAAAGCAGCAGCGCTCAGCTTTTGACCCAAGTATTAGATTAACTTGATTTATGTTATAAATGAATTTTATGTCAATATATAGCACTTATTACAGCTTATATGTCCATGCAAGTCATTCTTCCAAAAAAAAAGACCCCAACCATACGACTTGAGAAATAATTCATATGACCTAAAGTGCAGCTTCACTGCAGTCTCCATTTAAATACTAGCGCTAACTGAACTAAAAGTTGTTAAAAGGCAAAAAAACAGATTGGCAGTCACTATATCAAAATCATATATCACATATTTTTGGTTTTCTGTTGTAGGACAGGGGCAGACTGTTTAATTTTGCGACATTTGAGTACTTCCAGGGGTCTAATGTTCTTAAAGTGGCTAAAAGTTACACCGTATTGCTTTACGTTAGCTTCATTCTATGACCTATGGTTGCTTATAATTGTAGCATTAATCTAAAATACACATTTTGTAGCTGTGATATTAAATTTATGTAAGTTGCTTTTAATTAAATGTTTCTAATCTGGCCAATGCTGACTTTCCAAAATGTCTTCACAGAAACATGCTTAAAGGAAGAGCAAGCAATAAAGCTAAACATGGGTTTGAATGTATTCAAACCCTCTTAAAACAAAAACTTTTATAAAGGTAACGTTAGAAAATAATAAATATAAACAGGACATATTTTACATTAGTTTTCATTAGTATACACTCAGAAAGAAATCAGATCTATTGTAACGTTTCCTGCTGTTAGCACAATGTTAGCAATAAAGATGTTAGCAACGCAAAAAGATTATTCTGTCTGTGAAACTACGAGAAGCACCAGCTAAACATTCGTTGTGCCACTTCAATTTCAATCTTTTCTTCCACGAAAGCTGTTGTAAAGATTAAAGAATAACAAAACATTTACCCTGTAAAACACAGACATCATTATTTGCCTGTTGGAGAACAAACGCGTATAAATTTAAGCTAGCAGCAAGGCTAACATCTGCTACGCGCTAACAGCACAGAGGGCAGGATCAATTAATCTTTATCAGTCCTAATCCATCCATTCTAGAGTGTTTGATTTCTCCCACAGCAGCTGGGATCCACAGTCTTCTTCTCTAGCTT
Source organism: Cyprinodon tularosa (assembly GCF_016077235.1). Taxonomy (NCBI): domain Eukaryota; kingdom Metazoa; phylum Chordata; class Actinopteri; order Cyprinodontiformes; family Cyprinodontidae; genus Cyprinodon; species Cyprinodon tularosa. The sequence continues at coordinate 49,372 of NW_024037843.1, read as the reverse complement.
TCTGTGCAACATATTGTCTGTAGTTTTCAATCTTCTTCCTTCACTTTATAAGACCTCAGGGATCAGTTGTGGGATGTAATTTCCTGTAAGGAAAAGACAAAAACATAGGTTTTTGGAATTAATTAAAAAGACAATTAAAGCTGCTAAACAGTTCACATTTACTCTGGCTACGTTCACACTGCAGCCTGAAGTAACTCAAATCTGATTTTTTTTTTACCCATATGCGACCTGGATCTGATCTTTTCATGGCAGTCTGAACAACACAAATCCAATTTATTTCCAATGCGACCCAGGCCACTTGGCTATGTGGTCCTGAATCCGATGCGAATCTGATCTTTTCAAATGCGACCTGTGTCATTCATCCGACCTTAACGCTATTAATACCCGACAAAGTAAATGGCCTGGCAACAAAAAATCGGATTTCACAAAAAAATGGGAATTGAGCATCAAGGCCTGCAGTGTGAACGTAGCCTTTGACTTCTGAACCCGCTGTGCAGTGAAAAAGGTCTATAACTCTTTTAAATTTTTTCATATTTACTCAGATTAAAATTACAATCTGCTACATAGTGTGAATAAATTTGTAAGGTGTTTGAGCAACTTTTGAACGTTTTTGCAAAGATGAACATACTCGTTTTTGGTGAGAGGGGCTTTGTCGCAGGTCACCTCCGTGAGCTTCCCCGCCTCTTTGCTGATTGTCTGAATCACTGCTTGCGTCATACTGCCTCTTTTCATGGACATACCCTTTAGGGTTACGGCTCTGCAGGAAGAACATACAGACATATTTAACTTAAGATGTTTGACGAAAGAAAATCGCCACAGTATGTAGGTGTTTTCCAAACAACAGCTTACCCATTAGCTATCACATCTCCTTCCTCAACCTTTTTGAGGGCTGGATCTTTCCACGAGGACAGCTTCCCTCCAATGGCCATGAGCAGGCCGCAGCGGTTTTTGTAGCAGCAGGTGGCATCTACAGCCAGGTACACCACCAGGAAGATCAAAATAACAATGCCAACCACTGTGCCTTTGGTCATTTTGCTTACTGCAAGGGAAAAGCAAAACATCATGACTTCCATTGGAGTTACTTCACACCTACAGAAACTGTTTCTTTTATACTGTGTATTCAGAAATGCAACCCACCAGGCTCATCAGCAGTCGTGAAGTTGAACACTGCAGGGATGGAGGAGCCATTAGAATTAACAGCTGAGACTTCCAAGTAATAGTCCGAACCAAAGGCCAGGTCTTTCAGTTGGACAGATTTTGCATCAGAGGGCAGCTGCATTTTTTCCCATGCGCTCTCTTCTGTATCCTGGATAAAAAGAGAACAAAAAGCTGATTAATAGCTGTGAAGATTTAAAGTAACAGAGGAACGCCCAGGTGAGCTCACATCAAATCTCACCTGTTTGTATTGGATGTTAAAGTGCAGCAGAGGGGATCCACCATTATCAGTTTGCTCAATAGGCACAGAGAAGGAGTTTCCCTTGACCTCTGCCTGATCAATGGGTAAAGCTGGACTGTCTGGTTCACCTAAAAGAAGGACAGAAATGATTTAAATAACTTTAAATGCATTATATAACAACCAACTCAAATCAGTAGGATTTAGAGGGACTTCTTTTATCTTTTCAGTTTTGTTAAAGAGTTTGGGAACTTTACCTTCTGTAAAGGGATGACAGCAGAAGAGGTGAGGACATGAGTCAGCAGACAGGAAGGGATGATAACAGGAAAATGTTAGAATGATGATTAAATGACGAGTGAACATGTATAAATAGAGATGGCAGATTAAAATGAATATGAAAGTCTTTAAGGTAGGCAGTTTCTTAATATTTTTCTAAAGGTTTTAACACTTCATAACCAGATAATGGGCATTGTGTAGAAGGCCTTGGAAAATCAGTCTCTCTTGAACCTTTCATATTATTTTCTTGAGATTTTAATTGAATTGATCTTTATTGACCTCAAACTGGAGAAATTTACCTCTGCATTTCATCCATCCCCCTGGAGGGGGGGAGTGGGCTGCCTTTGTACGGCGCCCAGGGAGCAGTTTCGGGTTTTGTCCAGAGACTCAGAGTCCAGGCTGCGGGATCGAACCAGGTATTTGCAACCTTCTCAGAGCACAAGCGTACTGCTCTAATCACTAAGCTCTCACCTCCCCTATATCAAGCAATTCATATTTACTTTTGCCCTAGTTTTAGCTGTAAATCTTGTGGATTTTCTCTCTAAATGTTCAGTCTCAATACTTTTCTAGTGTATAACAGGATTTCATCTAGGATTTCCCAATATTATATTTCGCTTCATGAATCCTTCCATTAACTCAAACCAGCCCCCCTGTCACTATTGAGGACAAAGGGTCCCCACAGCATAATGCCTCCTCTGCCATGTTTAACTGCAGGAATGGTATGTCCAGGAAGAGTTCCTGGAACTTCCCCATAGATGACAGATATGTGGAGTGTTTTGATGAACATGTCCAACCAACAGATACTTCCACTTTCCCTAATGTGTGCCTTGTTTGCTCGGATTCAGAACGAACAAAAGCATTTCTGCAATTCTCTTTTCCCTTTGAAACAATGGGCCTGAAAAAATCTTCAAGAACTGACATTTGTCTATTCACTCTGATAAGTTGATTTCCAAAGGCAATGGCTTGTATTTAGGATGTAAAGAGTAAAGAGGATATTTATTTTGATTCCCAATCTCAAAAAGTTCTAATAAAACATATTGAAGTTGTTGGCTGTATAGGTTGTATTATAGTTTTCTAGATTTTCCCTCCGCTCCACCAACTCCACCCACCGACTGCACCAGCCAAGAGTCAAGCTCTGCACAATGGGAGATAGGGCCTTCCAGGTAGTTGCCCCACAACTCTGGAATGGCCTCCCAGAGTCCCTTAGGGTCCCACAGAGTGTGGAGGCCTTCAAGAAAGGCCTCAAGACATTTTTATTTAAAAAGCCTTTGAACATTAGTTAGTATTTTATCTGTGTGGTTTTATGGTTATTTTACTGTTTTGTTTTTACTACGTATGTTATTTTATTGTAATGTCTCATTTTAACTATGTATACTGTTTTTATTGTATGGTTTTGTTTTAACTATGAATTTTGTAGCACTTTGAGATTTTTTTTAAATGTAAAGTGCAATACAAATAAAATGTATTATTATTATTATTATTATTATTTTATGGTAATACTTACGTTTGCCCTCGGTGCGAACCAGGCGTTCCATTGAGAACAGCCCCTGTCCCACTTCATTCACGGCAGCCATACGAACTGTGTACTTGGTGTAAGGCTTTAGGTTGGTGATAGTTAAATTATCTATAAAAACACAATACAAAGACAGGGTCAGCTAGATGACTGGAATGAGATGTCAAAAACCTACATTAGAACCACAAAACCTTAAAAAAAAGCACATTTTTTACCTGAAGCTGAAACTTTTGTCTCTTCCCACTTTTCCATCTCATTTTTCCTCCACTGCAGAACAAAACTTTTAATTGGTGTTCCTCCATTGATGGGGAAGGTTTTGAGTGTAAATAACACAGAGGTTGGACCTGGGACGACCGTCAAGTAATGTGGTGGACCGGGTTGGGCTGCGGAACAAGTGGCAGAATAGGAACAATAATGTCAATTAGATAGATTTTGACGATTGAGAGAGAAATTGGCCTCAAAGCAGAAGAGGTCTTACTATGAATTGCAACATCTCTTGATGCATTTCCAAAACTACTGACAGCCATGCAGGAGTACCGTCCCCCATCAGAGGGCACCACTTCCTCAATCTCCAGCGTCCCATCCACCACATGGATACGGCCACTCGAATCCTGACAGAGAGGAACATACCATTCATAAAAAATTAAACACAGATTTTAAATGACAGGTAATGAAAAGTCTGAAAAGTGTTAACATCTGGTTAAAGTTTCAGGTGATCAAGCAGCTAAAAAGTAAGGCCAAGATGAATTATTTTACAAATTGTTTGCCATTAAATGTGTGGATTATTTTGGTTAATTTACAGAAAGCCAGCATTTTAAAATTATCCTTTACACATTTAAGAGCTGATTTATGTGTAACAAGTAGCAGTTTAAGTAGCATTACCAGTCTTTGTCCATTTTGCTTGTTGATCCAGTGTAGTTCAGGCTGAGGGTGGCCAGTCACATTACAGGACACAGATACGCGCTCACCCACATTAACACTGTGTTGATCTTCTGAGATGAACACCTCTGGAGGTTCTAATCAGAAAAAAACACATCATAATGTCACTATGATAATCTATCCTGATAAAAGACACAAATCAACAGCATAGAAAAAAATTAACTAACCAAAGACATGCAGGAAAAAGGTAGCACTGCTCTCAGCGATCTTGTTCTTTGCTGTGCAGGCGTACTCCCCATAATCGGCCCTGACGACAGACTGGATGGTGAGCTGGCTCCGATCCGAGTTGAAAATGTGACGTGAAGGATCAAAATCGTTTGGCCTTATGAGTAAAAATAGAACAGTTTAATACCCTGTCCTTTTGTGGAGAAAACCTTATGCTTTCCTACTTTAAATGGCCTTTTTTTTTTTATTCCCCTTTTGGGAAAAATAGTAATGGATAGCTACGCCCCATGTACAAGGATGTTTTAGATATCTTAGAGAGTTTGAACAGACACTAGACTTTGAAGAGCTCTTCACTGGAGCAATTTTTCTGAATATTATTTTGAATGTACACAAAATTTACATTCTGGAAAATTAAAACATGAAAAAAAGACCTAAAAAAATTAAGACAGGAATTTCCTATAAGGGCAGTATTACTTAAGTGCCTTTAGCTGTAAAAGCCAGATGCAGGCCAAAAAAATGGTAATAAAAGTTGATTATGTAAATAAATAAATTATTACTATCAGTAAATACATGACCAGCTTATTGAATTTGTTCCATTTTTTGTGTTCTCTTTATGAAATAGCTCAACAAACCTTAAACATTCAAGGCGTGTTGTTTGAAGTTTCAAGTTTTTATATACAGTACTAAAATGGTAAAACATTGGATGATTTTTAAGCAAACTTCTACACACCAGGTAATGGTTAATATGCAAATGAAAATCTGTTTCCTAATATGGTTTCATGTTATTGAGGGAATAGAAATATAGGTATATTTATTAGCAAGATGTGCCTTAAAAAAATCCAGAAGTGCAATCAAGAGATGTGACTTTTAAGATGTTGTTTGCAGGTTCTTTTTTAAAATAGTGGCTTACATTGTCCAAGTGATGTTGGGTTTTGGCTTACCACCAACCAAACATAACAACGACACATTGGTTTCAGGCCCCGCAATCACTTTTTTCACCTCCTCTCTGATGTGCACCGTGGGAGGAGCTGCAGTATTATACATATGGAAAAAAAAAAAAAACATATGCAGAAATTAGGTAAAAACCAAATATCAATTAATTGCTTTCATGATCTTTCAGGGACCTGGTTACCATAAATGTCTGTAAGTAAATTAGTGACTAACCATTAACAACAACAGAGACAGGAAGCTCTTGGACAATGAGTCTCCCTTTGATCTGGGCCTGACATATGTAAGTCCCAGCATCATCCCTTTTCACTTTCTCAATGTGGAGCGTGTTATCGGACTTCTTGTGGATGCGCCTTCCAGCTAAGGAGAGAGGGACAAAGTAGGTGACCTTTTTGTTTTGATTCTCCATTGAAGTCCTAAGATTTAAAAGGTGTCTTCTGAACTTAGCCGAAAGACAAACTTCAGGCCAGATAACCAGATCAGGTCCTATTGGTGATATTCAACAATTATGGTACTTATAGTTAGAAACTTATACAGTACAGTACCTATGTTCCTAAGCCACTCTTACATTTAGGGAATAATAGGTGTGGTCTAGCTTATATGATGCAAAACCAGAGTAATTTAAAACTTTGAGAAAAGATCACCTGCTGGTGCGAGGTAGTATTTTTTAGCTTTCCCATAAACCTATGCTGTTGCAATGAAAGTCTTTATTTTTATCTGGTTTAGGCAGCAGTCTGAGTTTTATCTAAAGCTAAGCTAAAGAAATTGGCGGAAATGTTTTGGCCTCTGAGGGGTTGGGACCCCTAATTAACAAACACATGTCTGATAATCCAGATAGCTTCCCTGAACTGGCTTATTGGCCATGATGCAATGATGGAAGCAAACAGTTCTTGATTTAAGATTTCTATAGTTTTCTACAGTTTATATGTATTTAAAGTTGTGCATCAATAAAACAATAACAAACATTATATTTGGGCTGTTGAAACTTCTCTAGGTGATGTTTTTTAGATCTTACATATAGAAGGGATCAGTTCCTTGTCTTTAATCCAGTGAACTTCCACTGCTGGCTGGCCAGTCACCAGACACGGCACCACCCCGTCTGCTCCCTCCAGAAACTCATGGTAGGTGGTGGTTCCATGGAAATATGGACCATCTAACAAGAACAGAGGCAGGGAAATATTGTGAGTCTGAAATAACTAAAAGAGAAGAAAATGTCCTCAAACATGTTTTTACAGAAGGCTCATTGATTTTGTTCATTTTGAGCATGTATGTGTAGCCACGTACCGTAAACATACAGAACTGTTTCTTCATTGCGATGGTCTCCTTCATCAGACTCATATTTACAGGTATAGGTTCCTGCATCTGATAGGCTGGCTTTCTTAATGATCAGTTTGGAGGTAGAGTAGTCTACTTTTGAGATAATTTCATCATCGTCGATTTCTTCTCCATCTTTATACCATGTCATGTCTCCGTCTTTGGTGGCTGAAGGAGACAAATGACAATGTTAGGATGGATGGATGGATGGATGGATGGATGGATGGATGGATGGATGGATGGATGGATGGATGGGCGGGCGGGCGGACGGACATCAACTAAAATGTTGCTTACCTTTACACACCAACAGGATTTGCTCCCCAACCTTGAAGTCTTGCTTACTGGAAATGATTTCCACAGTTATGCTTTTACCTGAACAAGAGAAGAGTTTTGTTTTTGTCTTTTCTTTCAGAATAACTCGACACAGCTGAGATCCTCACTAACCGACTGTCAGACAAGCTTAATCAATTACACTACTCTGTTAATCCACAAATCATCTGACTGCTTTATATTTTGCCATTGTTCAATAATGACAAATTGTCTGTTTCCTGAATTATTTACTGCTTACATGTACGAACCATCACTCACATAATTGGTCTTTTAAATGTCTCTTATGCGGTAAAACTCAGTAACACAACAGATCAAGTTGGACTAACTTCACAGTCAGTGATGCTGACAGTTCTTACCTGCACTGAATACCAGCGGCAGGAGCAGTAAGATGATGGCTGATTGCTTCAGCATCTTCTACTGGTGGCAGATTATCACTCCAGAAAGGCTTCGGGTCCGAAAACGTCTGTCAGATGCAACACTAACTGCTGAAATCTTTCTAAGCAGGTGTTTGCTCAATTATTGGTAACTTACTCTAACAAATGGTAGGATACCTTCAGCTTCCTGTCCTGCTGACACAGCTTTGACTGAGACAGGGTCTGTGTCAGAGGTTATATAGGGGCACTGGGTCAGATGAAAAGGGAGGAAATGAGAGTGGGAGGGGGGAAACAAAGAGCACGCTTGTCTCTCATCCCATCTTACAACCCAACAGGCTTCCCGATGCTCATTCATGGAACAGGATGTTCATCTTTTACTCATTTTATTCCTTAATCTTTTTTTATTTTGTTTTGTTTTTGCATTTACAACATATCTCCACATGTTTCCTCTACTTTCACCTATTTCAGCATTGTCTTTTTCCCTTCCTTTCTCACATTTCATCCTGCCCTGAATTTCTTTGCCCAAGCTACCGGATGACAGCAGGGGCAGACAGCCCTCAAGGGAAAGAAGAGATGACGAAAGACGTTCTTTATCTTTTCCTGTTTCGTTTAAAAGGTAGAAGTTCTCTCAAAGACATGCGGCGGAGGATAAAGAGAGTATGCTAAAACTGCCACGTTGCTTCTGTTCCCTTATGGTGACAATATACCTGCTGGGAAACTACGGTACCTGTTTCTACAGAGGAAACAAATTGTTTACCTTTCCAATCAGGTCTAACTTTGACAGGCAAATCAAAATAGATTTTAAAGCTACAGTGTGTAATTTTCAGCGACATCTAGCGGTCAGACTGCAGACCGCAGCAACATGAACATCCCCCCCCCACCGCTTCTCCTCCCCAACAGTACGGCGAGCGTTACGGGACAAAATGTCTTCCACGACGTCCGCATCACCTACCTTCTCAAGTGATGGGGTTTGTTTACATAGATAATTTTACAGATAGTATTTCATTAGTCTGTGTATGGTATAGATTTCATGTAGACTTAGGATAATAAATATACCCGTAATGGGCAATCTTGCAATCGCTAGTTTGTTGGCTCTGCGCTGCCATAGCGCAAAGATGTCTGCCTCCATGGCTGCGAGACCCGCTCCTATGTAATTATAAATAACGAATTCTAAGGCAACTCAAATATTAAGGTTAAGAGGCTGAGCTCGTAGATGATGATAAATAACATATTTATGTATAATATATTACATTTCTGACTGTATATCCCTGTAATTATTACACACTGTAGCTTTAATGCTTTTAGTCAAAGATATTTATTATTTTACTAATAATTCATAATTGGGCAAAAAAGCAGAACATTGCATCTTAAACTGCCTTTACGTTAGTCAAAACACTCCACTTTGCCTATAAGATCTCAAGCAGATGTTTGTCTATCAATCCATTTTTCTTGTCATGACTAAATAAAGGTCGGCCCTCAGCAAACTACAGTATCTGTTTTGTGGGGTTGTCAGAGATTGGCCCTTTTATGTCAATACTGAATGAGAATCTTATTGATATATCTAATTTGTTCATGTCAGCTTTTGCACAACATAATTAAGCTGGATGTTCTACATATGAAAATCTAACGATTGGAAACTGTGCTACGGCAGTAAGACTGAGGAGCCTTGCCATATTGTAGCCTCTAGGAACGTAAAGGCGTCTAACTAACAGTATATTTTCTCACGGAAGTATTCATTCCAATGTAAGTTCTTCACATTTTTCATTTTCCTTCATTAATTTCAGCCAATTTTTCTGGAATTTTTTGCAACCGACTGCCAAAATGTTGTGAAGAGAGGTTTCTTGTCTGTGGAGATATCTGCTCGCTTAGTGTATCTGAAAAAGGAACCTTTTTGATTAGTTTTCATATATTAGTTCAAACTTATTAAACTTAATAAATAAATAGTTAACAAATAAATAGTTAAAACTTAGTCAAACCGAATATAGAATTTCTATAAACATACAAAAAAAAAATCTCTGTTGCATTTATTCCTGATTAGGACATTTTAACACATAAAGGAGTTTTGACCTTAACCTTTCAGTCAGTTTGTTTAACATTATTATCCTTTTCAAAATATGTTCTAAAGATTTTTTAAAAGACAAAATAATGATCCTTCCATCACTGTGTACCACAGTGGTGCAGTGTTAAGTTTCTAACACTGAGTTTTGCAAACAGGCCTAAAAGTATCGGCCTAACCAGATAATATCACTTATTAATGAGTTTTTTTAATAATAAAATAAACTAGTAATTATTACTATTCTCCTGAATGAGCAATGGAAATCTGCAGCAGATGAATGCTACCCTTGCCAGACCTACCAGTCCAGGTGGGTGGCCATGCTCACTGTTTGCAGATGTGCCTTTTTTTCTGCTAAAGGAATTGAACAGGATATTGATACATAACCTAACACTAAACTTTAAACCCTCCCTGTTCTGTGTTTCTTGTTTTTCTTGATGTTTTTTTTTTTTCCCAAACCTCTGAGGTTCTTATATAGAGATCAAGCTACTGGCCTCATAATATTTAAACACCCAAACTCTCACCATTTACATCATTACTCTTTCATCTCTGTGGTACAGTAATGCCCGCTGTCAGTTGTTTTTCATCCCTCTGAGTCATATCACATCCACTGGCCAGCAGCCAGCCCATCCCACCCTCCCTCTGAAGGCCTATCGGTATCTGCACACCAACGTTCAGGCAGCCAGTCAAAGGTTGGCAGGTCCAAAGGGGCCACCTATCACGGTGTTATCAGGAGGTGTTATTATGGCTCATTAGACCGGAGCGTGCTCATAATGAGGACCATTAACGAGGGCGGGACACTCTGGCAGAAGCTCCGGATCATATTTATAGGAAAAATATTTTTTCAATCTCTTTGATTTTTTAAATTTTTTTATTTTATTGTTTGTTTTTAGATTTATTGTCATACAAGCAGTGCATAACTATAAATTGTGAGCAAAATACATGGTTTACTGATGCAATGACGGAGAGTACTACGCAGCTGCAAACGTACTGAAATAAAAGCATTCACCTAAACTGACAGGCTGAACAAAGAAGGTATTGAGATCCCTGAAAATTCGGGAGGAGCTGCAGAAATCTCTAACTCACGCAGGAAAAAAAACAGCTGGTATTACTGAGTGAAACATAAATCAGCTCTTCATGGGAGGTTGGCAATCGGAAAGATTTTAGAAGCCGTGTCTGCATTGGGTCAAAGGTTATAAGAGAGACAACAAACGTGGTGGATATTCTAGTCAGATGAGACCAGATTTGATCTTTTTGGATTAATTAAGATGGATTGTAGGGGAATGAAGGGATCTAAATAAAGGCAATGGTGTATATAAAAGATAATTTCTAGAACCTTGAATTTCATTTGTGAATACATGGTTTTGAATACATTTGTTTTATATATATTAGTCATGATTGAATATATATATACACTGACAATATAAATTAGCCCAAAAAATGTACAAAACTTATAAATAAAATCAGTATATTTGAGTGGGTGAGTTATTAAATTAGCTTCCGAAACATTTTTTATTTCTGTAATTTCATCTCAAATTATAGGTGTTGGATAATGACATTTTTTACCATTCAAAAAGTTTCCAATTACTAATTATTCTTAGAATTTCAACCCTCTCCTGTCTTCACTGGACAAAGCAGTAGATGTCTGTTAGAAATGCAAGATTAAAGAAGTTCCAGACCAAAAAAGATCTGAATCTGTGATGGGGGTGAATTCTGTAGTAAAAAAAAAAAAAAAAAAAAAAAAAAATTTTCTTAATATTTGTGTGGTAAGTCTTCCCACATTGGTTTTATCAAATCAATTCAGTATTTCATAAGATGAACCATGAGTAGCTTTTTCTCTATGTAAGCTAATAATGTCCAGATGATTTACAGTAATGCTATTTAGGGACAGAGAAAAAAAAAACTAAAATCAAACATTTGCTCGAGCTGCAACTGGAGCATACCAAAGGATAATAGACATTCTTTAGACATTTTGTTTATGACAATAAACTATACACACATACTGATGGAAACAATGATGTGTCAGCTGAAGACATAAGGACTAGACAGGCAGGAAGGAGTGAGAGACAGAAAGACTCTCGTGACTGGAGTAGACACACCCTCACTCTACACAGAGTGACCAAAACAGGCCTTTGTGTGTGTTTGGCTGTGGGTCTATGTGTGCATGTTTCTGCAAGTGTCCTACATCACTGATAAGTGTCGCCTAAATGTACTTAAGCGAAAGCAATGTAAATACAGCTGTTTGAATTCAAATTGTGAGTTGGTTTGATAAGAGCAAGCAAAATACACACACCCATTTGTGTGTGAGTGTGTGTTTATCTTAGAGTCAAAGGTAAAGGGTGAAGGATTATATTTCACTTTGGAAATATTTTAAAAAGTTTAAATAAATAGGGGCTCTGTCAAGATCATCCTGTGACTATTTTTCTTTTGTTTTCTGACATTATTTGACTCCACTAGTCAAAAATCTAAAGTATTAAACCCTCTTTACTTTTTTTACAGCCCAGGATCACGAGGATGACATGGAAAAATCAGTGAAGTTTTGCCTGTTCAGAGAAATGATTGTAGATATATGGTCTATCGTGGTATAATGAATTTATTTTTAAAGCTACAAATTACGGCTTTGAATGCATTAATGTTGGAGCTTCCCCATATACAACATAAACCTAGACAGACTATTGCCAAGCTGATTTTTGACTATTTGATTCTACTTAAAAAAAAAAACAAAACAAAAAACAGTTTAGGTTATTTTACTGAACCACGGGTTGAATATAGACAGATAAGCTGAAAGATAGTACCTATTGAAGCAATAAATTGTTACGAGCTACACAACTATAAGCAAACAACAAAGTTGTGTTTTTTAATCCTGTGTTTGCATCTGGCACAATGGATTCCGGCAACCCTCCGAAGACATGCATGTTAGATTAAATGATCAGTCTAAAAGCTGTTTGGTGCCAATATGTGTGTTACTGATTATTTATCCTTCATGTTTCCTTTTGATGGACTGCTGACAGGTCAATGCTGTGTTTGTGTGTGTTGCCCAGTGACCACTGGATAACAGGCATCTCAATGAACTTACAATTGGCAGAAAAAAACAACTCATTGAACACAAACCCATCTGAATACTAAGATTTTAAAATATAGAATCTGGTTAAATATGATTTTTTTTCTTCCCAAATTCTAGGATATCTAGGATATGGTTAGCTAGCAGCATCCAGAGCATGAGCCAGTTCTCCATGTGCTTCTTGCCACCCTAGCTTAGCTGTGTAACTATATTGTGTGCTTTACGCGCCTCTGTCACAACCAGAACAATGTCATTGGGCGCGGCATAACCCAAACAAAGCTTTCTCATTCTGCCCAGCTCTATAAAGTGACAATGTAACGCCACTTATCCTTGCATCTTAAAGCACAGTATTCAGCTGATGTATTTTTAATTGTAAGCCCGGAGATGGTGGCAGGATTTCTGCCAGCACTCCTTGCAGATGATGACAGCGACTTGTGTTGTTGTGTCAGCTTCAATTTTCTGTTCAGAATCCTCAAAGATGAAGAAAACACCAGGATGTCCTTTAAATTCAGAAATTCTTTATTATCCTTTCATTATTGTTCCTTCAAAAAAAAAAAAAAAACTTCAATGATAACAAAAAACTACGCAATGAATCAAATGTAGGGGGCAGTGGCGTAGTGGTTTGGCCATTGCATTTGGAATTCTGAGGTTCTTAGTTTAAGCCCCACTCCCACAGACTGCCACTCTGGGTCCCTGAGCAAGACTCTTAACCCCTCACTGCTACCAGGGGTTTCCCATGATGGCAGCCCACTGCTGCCCAAGGGGATGGGTTAAATGCAGAAACTTAGGCGTTGGACTTAAGATCCAATGAGCAATTGTTCACATGAGTTTGAACCCCACTCCTGCTGACCTGTTGTTTTGGTAGCCCAGTACTTGGCAACTGCTCACCAAAGCAAAATGGCTAAACTATCTTGCTGGCAGCAATCAAGTACTAGATACCTAATTTAGGTGTGTCGTAACATAAAAAAAAAAATTGAAACTCAAGCCTTAGAGTTTGAGGTACTTTCCCACTGGCAGAAAAACATGTTTAACGCAGGAATTATTGGCAGTTGAAAGGCTCATTGATGCATGACTAACCAAGTCAAATGACTTAACCCATGTTAAAATCGCCTTGGTTCTGATCGGCATGATGTGGTCACGGTCAACCCGCAAATTTACTTGATATTATTGAGTGCAACATATGGAAGTCAACACACAGTTCCTGCCGCTTCTGATCTAAAAAGCCGAAAAAACTCTGTTTACACTTGTAGTTTGGGGGAGTGCTGGCCTTGTGTTTAGAGCAAATCACTTATACTCTGAAAAGGTTGCAAGTACCTCAATCCCCACAGCCTCCACTCTGGGTTCCAGAGCAAAACCCTTAATTCCACACTGCTCCCCGGGCGCCACACAATTGCAGCCCACTGCTCCCCAAAGGGATGGGTTAAATGCAGAGGTAAATTTCTCCAATGTGAGATAAATAAAGTTAAATTATTAGTTATTATTATTGTATTTTGAGGTTCCAGTGTGTCAAAAAAATCTTCTGACCCCACATGTTGTATTAGTTGCTTAGAAATCAAGGTTAGAGTTGCACTGGCCCCTTTCTATTTATGTTTGTGTTATATCTGTATGCTGTGAGGAAGCACACTGATTTTACGGTAGCTCTATTGGAATTATGTAAAATTTAAAGAAGTATACATGTTTACATAATAAATAGCAGGTAATAAATGTTTATACTTCTTTAAACTTAAACATGTAGAGAGTGTCAACATCTATTTACAATACTCACTTCAGGTAATCAGACACTTTTCTATGTTCATAATCTAAAAAAAGAATATTTTCTAACAGAAAATCTGAAGTTGTATAATGCTAATCATGGATCACATCTACGAGGCTGCAGGAATTTGACCTCTTTTTTTTTGTCAGATTTGCTCTCTGTCGCCTGTAGTTGTGCGTTTAGTGCCGTCTGCCTGTATAAGCACTGTTACAAAAATAACAACTGTCCAGACTCTAAACAAAAGGGACACTTCCTCTCCTATTCTATTCTGTAAATGTGATAGTGACAGGATTGCCGCTTGTGCTATTTTTATCCTGCTGATATTTATTTACAGACAAGAAGGTATAAGAGAGATGGCCCTAGGTCATAAAAACCTGTTTACCCCAACCATTGTTTTCACATAAATAACCAATAAACAGACTAGAGATTGCTGAGCCTCTGTGCATAATACTACAGGCGGTTGCGTGTGGCTATTGTGGTCAGCATTTTGCTTGACCCCTCCAGCTCGACATATCTTCAATAAATATTGTAGGAGTCACCTGGGACTGTTTCCTGCTTGTTGTTCCTCTTTTCCAAACACCTTTGGGACAAGAGGCTCAACTCTTTCTAAAAGCGCTTAGGGTTTTTTAATCAAATAACCATATTTAGAGTAAGCTTATAATGTGAAATTCTTTCTAAAGGTTTTTTACCCAGCTAGTTGAAAAAAGTCTTTATCAAAGCAAATAATTCCAGATATCGTTGAATTAAAAATTTATTTTCTAATTTTCTGCTTAATAAATATAATTTTCATTACAGGGAGTGTCAAATTATCGATGGTAATTAACAGAGAGACAAAAATTAGATTCAAAAAGTAAGATTCCACCTCTTAAATTCAAAAGTCTTATGATTGATGATAAGAATATTTACATTTTAAAGAGCAAATAAGAGCCTCATTTGGTGCTGCAGGTAAAGAACCGAGTGCAGAGCTGAGGTCTGGAGTTGATGCAAAACAAAAAAGTAACATAATCTAGATAAAATGGCAATAGGGGACATTTTAGATATTTTCATTAGAAAAATTACAACATTTCTTAGTAATAAATTTAGTCTGAGAACACTGGAATATTTGCAGAAAACAAAAC
The DNA here is from genome assembly GCF_016077235.1 of Cyprinodon tularosa. Classification (NCBI taxonomy): domain Eukaryota; kingdom Metazoa; phylum Chordata; class Actinopteri; order Cyprinodontiformes; family Cyprinodontidae; genus Cyprinodon; species Cyprinodon tularosa. The sequence goes on along the minus strand of NW_024037843.1, from coordinate 34,135 downwards.
TGGAATTACGAATATATTAGGGCAGATGAGTCCCAAACAAATTTTAAAAAGTGAGAGTTTCCATTTATTTATCTACTTTTTTTCTGTGACTTAACATTTTCAAATGATATTATTAGAAAAGTTCATTCTTAGTTGTTGATATATCTCAGTTTATATTCTAAGGCTGGTATAAGTCTACTTAAAACCTGCAGGAATCTGGAAATTATTTGCTGTGATTCATTCATTTATACATAAAATAACCCACTTTTTTATTTCACTTACTGCCATAACAAGTGGAAACAATTAATAAGAAAAAAAAAAACTGGGGATGAGGAGTTGGGATTTAGAGCCACGTTCCTCTTCAAACAGCTGCACAGTCTAAACAATCCTGATGTCGCCACCAAGTCTCTCACCAGATCTTTCATCTGAGCATCCAAACCAGATCTGGAAGATTCAGCAGCCGATGGGAACAAAGGACAGCAGGACATTCTGAAAGAATGACTTAATTTGACCGCAATGTGGGAACAAGCTGACCCAGCTCATGCTGATGAAGCTTAGTGATTTAAGAAAACATGAAAAGTTTGGAAATTTAGCTATTTTCTGACTAAATATCATATCTCATATAGGTCTAAAAATAGATCCAGTCCTAAGTTTGTTATTTTTATCTATTCAATATGTTAGACAAGGGAAATAAACTAAACTCAATAAAAACAACCCAACCGGGGTCATTTTTCACACTCAGTGCTCTATCAAAGAAGAACTGATTCAGCCCTGATTTTGTTTACCTAATAGGACTGAATATTGTAGTGTGTTGGGGCAGCAGAGGCTAGTTTTCCCAGCATGCACTGGGCAGCATGTTCAGTTTTAGAAGCTGCCAGTTAATGTTATTTCACTCTTTCCAGGTTATTAAGTTACATGTTTATTTGTTACTGTTCTTGTGTCTGTTGTATCATTAGTTGCTGTTATAATTTGAAGTATTCTTTGTCCCACCATGAGTCTGGAAGATATGTCCATTAATGACCTTTCCTGGTTGTACAGAAAGTGGGTGTGTTCAATAAAAGAGGAAGCCTTCCGGAGTCGTGCGGTGTACAGGGCACGGAAGCTACCGCTAAACTGAAGTCATCTCTGGATAGTTATTGCTATAGCAACCCATTAATGCTACATTGGTGTCAGAAGTGGGATTCAAGATGTCTGCCACTGTGAGAGAGATTGATGAGCTCATTCAGCAGATAAAAGACATGGAAGGAACACGGCCAAAGAGGAGTTCTGTTTCACCAGCAGTGAAAAGGCATTGTGGAGTGTATACAGCTGACGTTCCAGATGGGGCCAGTGTTACCCGGCCGATTGTGCGTAATCATCAAAGGACCCAGCAAAGCATGACTGCTGCACAGGTTTCAACCCGGAATGGCACCACCAGCAACTGCAGCTGGACATGACACTCACCTACCTACCACACAGGGGAACCCTCCGGTGTCGGTGTCAACAGGGTGTCAACAGAAGGTCCACGACGTGGAGCGATGAAGCTACCACGCTACAATGGGGAAGACCCACCAGAGACTTACCTCATCCAGGTACAGCTAGCTGCCCAGCTGAATGCATGGTCAGCAGAGGAAACAGCTGTCCACGTTGCCCTGGCCCTTGAAGGTAAAGCACTTCAGATCCTCACAGACCTGCAGCCCGAGGAGCGATTCAACTGGCCGGCCATCGAAAGAGCCCTGAAACATCGTTTTGGTCAGCACATCTATGCAGACGATGCTAGAGACAAGCTGTTCAGTCGTCAGCGCAGGGAGGGAGAAAGTTTGGGTGCCTTTGCTGCAGATCTCAGTCTCTACACACGACGTGGATATCCAACCTTTGATGCTGCAACCCAGGAAGAGCTTGCTCTCCAAGCATTTCTTCGAGGACTCCGACCTGAACGACTACGTGAGTACCTACGCCTGTGTGCACCAAAGACTCTGACAGTGGCTCTAACTGAAGCAGAGAGGGTTGAGCATGTACTGAAAACGGACAGCCGCCAATCTACAATAAGGCATCAGGCACGCCAGACTGATCTGGAGGGGAGTGATGATGAGGAGGTAATATGCCAGGTCAACAAAGCACCTCTACCACGACGGCGACGGGAATCCAGGGGAACAGCTGACCGAGTGGAGGGATGTTACCGTTGTGGAGAACCTGGCCACATTGCACGCTACTGTCCAGCACCGACTCCTCGAACTCCAGCGCCCCAGCCATTGTCAAACTAGAGTGGGGTAGCACAGCGGGGAAACTGCTACCCATCACCAGCACCTCCCCTACCATTGATTCACCACTGCGACTTGGCCGCCTGGGAAAGACACATGGACTCTATCTGAACTGCCGCCTTAATGGCACACCAGTCAGTGCTCTGGTGGACACGGGGTCAACCATTTCATTGGTTCGCCCAGGAACCTTACCGGACACTGGGGGCCAAAGACCAAAAGGGTGGAGACACACAAAGCTGCACATCACCACAGTCACCGGCGAACGTGCCAAGATGCGGGGTAAAAGATCCCTTCATGTGAGTGTTGCAAGCCAAAGCGCCAATCACCAGTTCTGGCTAGCCAACATACAAGATCCCTGCATCATTGGACTTGACCTCCTAAGTAAGTGGGAAGCCACTGTTGACATACCCAGGGCCACACTCTATCTGGGTACCAAGGCAGTAGGACTTCACACCACTGGTAAAGAAGGACTCAGACTTGCCTCTTCTACATCGTCACAAGTCAGAGGTTCTTCAACACAACCCCCAGCCAGCACTCCACCAACATCTGCATCATCCAATGAGTCCGCATCATCATCATCAACCCGAGCTGCACCATCGCCACCACCAGGTGGAGGGTCCTGTACCCTGCTACCAACTGAAGGAGGCGCCACACCATTGCAGCCACATAAAAGTACATCAATTGAAACTAAACAGGCTCTAGAAGACTTGTACCAAAGGAGCTGCGAGGGGTTGGATGAAGAGCAACGGCTCCAGCTGCAGGAACTGCTGGAACTGTTTGTTGACATCTTCGCAGCCAGAGATGAGGACTGTACCCACACCAGCCTGGTACAGCACGACATCGACACAGGTGAGGCGCACCCAATCCGCCTCCGACCACGTCGTATGCCCTTTGCCAAGCGGGCTGCAGCAGGACTGAAAATCAAAGAGATGCTGGAGGCAGGCATCATCGAACCATCCAATAGTCCCTGGGCGGCCCCAGTTGTTTTAGTGAAGAAAAAGGATGGCACCTGGCGGTTCTGTGTTGATTATCGCCTCCTTAACCGAGTCACTCGCAAAGACTCATACCCTCTGCCACGGATTGACGACGCGCTTGACCACATAGGAGGGTCCTGCTGGTTCAGCTCTCTCGACCTCCGCAGTGGCTACTGGCAGGTGGAATTGGCACCTGAGGCACGCCCCAAGACTGCCTTCTCAATTGGTCAAGGCCTGTGGCAGTTCAAGGTCATGCCTTTTGGCCTCTGCAATGCTCCGGCCACTTTTGAGCGCCTGATGGAGAGGGTCCTGTCCAATATTCCCCCAAGCCGCTGTGTTGTTTATCTGGATGACCTCCTCGCCCATGCTCCAGACTTTGAGGGTGCCTTGTCCAACCTGAGGGACGTCTTCCAAGCCATCCGCCAGGCAGGTCTGCGTCTTCAACCCAGAAAGTGTCGCCTGTTTCGGCAAGAGACATCTTTCTTGGGTCACATTGTCAGCAAAGCAGGGGTGTCCACAGACCCAGCAAAGGTGACTGCAGTGAGGGACTGGCCTGTGCCTCATAACATTGGTGAGCTGCGTAGCTTCTTGGGCCTAGCCTCCTATTATCGGCGGTTTGTCAAGAACTTTGCCACCATCGCTAGCCCTCTGCATAGGCTGACTCAGAAGGGTCAGGCATTCCAGTGGGACAAGGACTGTGCAATTGCTTTCGTGCAGCTCCGGTCAGCACTCGTTACCGCCCCTGTGATGGCTTACCCAGATCCTGAACGGCCATTCATCGTGGACACTGATGCCAGCAGGGTTGGACTTGGCGCAGTGCTGTCCCAGGAAGGAGAGCATGGAGAACAAGTCATTGCCTACTACAGCCGCTCTCTCAGCCGACCGGAGAGGAACTATTGTGTCACCCGTCGAGAGCTGCTGGCTGTCGTCCAAGGCCTTCACCACTTTCGGACCTACCTGTATGGGCAGAAGTTTCTCCTGCGCACTGACCATGCTTCCCTCACCTGGCTCCTTAACTTCAAAGAACCTGAAGGGCAGATGGCCAGGTGGTTGGAGGCATTACAGGACTACAACTTTGAGATCTGTCATCGGGCGGGTCGCCTTCATGCCAACGCAGATGCTTTGTCACGGCGTCCCTGTGAGAAGGGTGAATGTCAGCATTGTCAACGCATCGAGAACCGAGAAACAGCGACCCCGAGGGTGGCAGCTTTGCAGACCACCTCTGTGAGTAACAACAATGCTAGCCCTCCAGTCTCCTTGCAAACTATAACAGACGACTGCTTGGCAACAATAGACCCGCAGCAGCTCCAAGATGACCAGAGCCGAGACCCAGTACTCTCCCGAGTCCTGGACTGGGTAGGGGCTGGTCAACGACCTACATGGGCAGCAGTCTCTGCATTAGATCCTGAGACGAAGTCTCTCTACGGCCAGTGGCATAGCCTTACCATTAAGGATGGTCTTCTCTACCGCCATTGGCAAGCCCCCAGGGGTGCCCGTGACATCTTCCAGCTCCTGGTGCCATGCCAGCTTCGCCCCAAGGTCCTCCAACTGGTCCATGGCTCGGTGGGGGCAGGCCACTTTGGGGTTGCTAAGACCTTGCACCGGTTCCGGGCCCGCTTTTACTGGCCAGGGTGTCGGCAGGATGTAGAACTGTATGTTCATCAGTGTGACTCCTGCACTGCCCGGAAGGGTCCAACTCGGTGCTCACATGCCCCCATGCAGCAGTACCAAGTGGGAGCTCCAATGGAGCGTGTGGGGGTCGACATCCTTGGTCCCTTTCCCACCACCGACAAAGGGAACCGCTACGTAATTGTGGTCATGGACTACTTCACAAAGTGGCCTGAGGCATATGCTGTTCCGGACCAGAGTGCTGCCACCACTGCTGAGTGCCTGGTCAATGAGATGTTCTGCCGGTTCGGGGTGCCAGAGGAGTTACACAGTGACCAAGGACGGAACTTTGAGGCTGAAGTGTTCAAAGCAGTTTGCCAACGGTTGGGCATCAAGAAGACTCGCACTACACCATTACACCCACAAAGTGACGGGTTGGTGGAACGCTTCAACCGCACCTTGGCCACCCAGCTTGCTATCCTGACCAGTTGCCAGCAGCGAGACTGGGACCTGCACTTGCCCTTGGTGTTGTGGGCGTATCGAACGGCGGTCCAGGAGTCCACTAAGTGCACCCCCGCGGCTCTTATGTTTGGACATGAGCTCCGCACTCCTGTGGATTTGGTGTTTGGCGCGCCCCCAGAACCAGAGGTTGGGGGAGGGCCAGGCTTGGATTACCTCATCAACTTGAAGGAACGGCTTCGCTTGGTGCATGAACTGACAAGGGAGGCCCTGTCAGCTGCTGGGTCTCGACAGAAGCGGGCTTACGATTCTCGCTGTAAAGGGGAGGACTTTGCACCTGGTGCACAGGTCTGGGTTTACAGCCCAGAACGCAAAAAGAGATTGTCCCCCAAGCTGATGAGTCAATGGATTGGCCCCTGCACTGTGCTTGAGAGACTGTCGGACGTTGTCTACCGAGTACGACTGATCAAGCGAAGTCGGGTGGTGGTGCTCCATAGGGACCGACTAGCACCTTATCAGCCTTTGTCAAAGCCGATGGGAGGGTCAGGGGCTCAGGACCAGTCCCATGTCCTTACTCCACCACCTGGAACTAGCAAAGAAACTGTTAGGCCAGGTCGGCAACGCCGACTTCCCCAACACCTCAGAGACTTTGTTGTGGACACGTGGGTTGCTGGGGACAGCTAACCACCTAGGTGGGGGCTATGTAGTGTGTTGGGGCAGCAGAGGCTAGTTTTCCCAGCATGCACTGGGCAGCATGTTCAGTTTTAGAAGCTGCCAGTTAATGTTATTTCACTCTTTCCAGGTTATTAAGTTACCTGTTTATTTGTTACTGTTCTTGTGTCTGTTGTATCATTAGTTGCTGTTATAATTTGAAGTATTCTTTGTCCCACCATGAGTCTGGAAGATATGTCCATTAATGACCTTTCCTGGTTGTACAGAAAGTGGGTGTGTTCAATAAAAGAGGAAGCCTTCCGGAGTCGTGTGGTGTACGGGGCACGGAAGCTACCGCTAAACTGAAGTCATCTCTGGATAGTTATTGCTATAGCAACCCATTAATGCTACAATATTATTATGATCTAGAATACCCAGCTTTTAATCTCTGATATATCTAGTATTACTACCCCCACACTCGGTTAAAATGGACAATCCATTACAAACATTACTAAACACTAGTGTTTGGATGTGATATATTATTTCTACTCATCATTTGAAGGTGTATTTTGTAGGTACACCAGAGCACAGCTGAATATAGCACACATGTACGCAAGAAATTTAGACTTGGCCAATATATACTCTGCAAAAACATGGAAAAAATGTCTGTTTCCCAAGACACAAAAATGTGAAGATTTTGGCAAAATGTAAATGAGAAGCTATACTGTAACTGCAGCACATGAACGCAACCTAAACATTCGTTTATTGTCTAAGGGATTTGAAAATGAGTAAATGCCTTGATATTGAAAATTAAATATAAATATATATATATATATATATATATATATATATATATATATATATATATATATATATATATATATATATATATATATATATATATATATATATATATATATATATATATATATATATATATATATATATATATATATATATATATATGCTCATTGCTTGCAATCATAATGGCCCTTGGACTGACATCTGGGCTTTCTCTTCAGAGCATTTCAGCATAGACAGTCATTACACTGGGATTACAATGGAATTATGATGATTCCCTAATTCTTAATGAGTGTGTTTGCACATATGCATGAGGGAAGCGCTGTTAAAACATGACGGTTCACTGAGGCAGGGGAGCTGCTGACAGTCATACAGTCATAAAAAACCCGACAAAGACCCTGATATATACAACAATCAAAAGCAATCTAAAGAGACAAAGAAAAGCAAAAAGTAATGCTAAATAACTGAAGGTATAAAAGGAGCTTTATGTATTTAAATATTTTTTTATCAGAAACAGTTTATGAAGAAAGAATTTCTGTAAGTAAAAAAAACATATTTGAGATTCATTAATTAAACACATCATAGGATTGCTGCCTCTGCAGCGGTGGATAGAAGGTATAAGGATGCTTCTTTGATGAACACCAATTACACACCCCACCTGTCCAAACCTGTCCAAACAAATCAGACTTGACTTTGACTCATAAAGCCAATAATAGACTCTAAATTTCTAATAAGACATTTTAAAACTAATTATATTTAAATAATAACTTTGGTACTCAATGTATAAGACTGTAAAATATGATATATATTGTATATACTATAAGTGAAACATAGATAACATTATAAAACAAAGTTAGCATATGTTATTTCATGCCGTGAAAAATGTGTTCTGTTAATTTTGACCACATTGTTTATTAGGTTAAACCAATGCTTTCTGAACAATTAAAAAGGTTCACTTTAATCTAAATTTTTACCAAATAATTTACCAAATTTTACCCAAATTTACTCAGTGAAAATACAAAGACAGCGTTTGGTTAAAGTAACCAGTAACCCTAACTCTGTCCTGATAACACAACCCAAGGCCTAATTTCTTTAACATATTGTGGATGCTAGCGTCAAAAGGATGCTGGATTCACTCAGTTTCTTTATCAGTCTGTCATCTGAAGGTACACTGTGTAATTTAGCCAGACTATAGCTGGAACTGTCCCCCGTTACTGTAAGCCACTGAAATTCAAAATACAATCAGCAGCAACAATTGGAGGAAGACAGATGGTAGGCTGCTGTGAAGTCAGTGAATCTAAATTTAAGTATTTTCACTGTTAAGTATGTCTGTAGACTAAGCAGAAAATATTTGCAGACAAGCAGAGGTGCAAACACTAAAAAGGCCAGGACCAATTTATATACAGCACATTACAGTGCAAGGTTTTTATCACGTTGAAAAGTTTGTTTTTTTCCACCGTTAAAGTGGTGTACTGTAAATCATCTACAATGTGACTGAAAGATACAGAGTTACACGTGCATGTGCATATTTGAAATAAATTATAAGCATGATGGAACTTGTACCTTCTTGAAATTATTTCTGAGGCAATCTAAGACTTACTTCTTCCTTAATTAAGTTTTAAGGGTCCCACCGCTTGATTGGCAACATCTACCAACCCTTCCTTGCTATATTTCTCCAGGTCTTTCAGACATGAGGACATGTTTTATCCTCCTCTTCCTTATGCTGACAAAAGTCCTGGGTCCTTACACAAAAAGACATCCCAGAGCATGATGCTGCCACCACCTTGTTTTAAAGGTCAGCCTTGTGGCAGCCTCCTTGATCTGGTTTATTTGTATTTTTATCCAATATTTCCTCTAAGTATTAATGCCTGTCATCGCTGTTCATTATTAAATTTCAGTAATATGGAATTTAATTAAATTAATATTAATTTCTAGGTTGAGATAAAAAAAATTAAAGTGAAAAAGAAAGGTTTAATGATACAGAAGTGATATCATAGAGGCCCTCCACCTCTTTCTAGTGCCGCTTTAGAATTAATGGCCTATACACTGGAAAAAACTATCTAGAAATTAGTCAACATTTCTTAAATTTAGTGTATTTACCCTTCATTTGAGCAGGTAAATAAGAGGATTTGCCAATGGAATGAGATTTCTTTACTCTTAAAATAAGATAATTAGATAATATGCACTTTAACTAAGACAATGCAATTTTTTTTTTATTTTATATGTAAAATATCTTATTCTGTTGGAAAAGAATCTCACTTAACTCCTCAAATCAAGAACAAATGCACTTATTTTAAGAAAAAAAATGACTTATCTAGATTTAGATTTTTTCCAGTGTAAGAAAAACACCCCTGGCTTTACCTAATGATGAAAATTATCAAATGTTTTATTGAGTATTGAGGGGCATGGTGCTGAAAATGAGAAATATTATTATTATACTTAAAGTATTAGATAACGGTTCTTTTATAAGCAACTAGGGTGCTAATTGCTTATGTTTTTTCACATTTATCCTATCAATCTATCCAAATCTATCCAATCTTATCTATCGAAAAGTGAGATTTTTATCTATTTTTTTTTATTCATTGATTTATTAAAATCTTTTGTTGAATTGTACAGTACAAAGACCACATTAATGTTTTTTTCAACATCTTACTTTTGGATGGCGCAAAAACTTACCATTCAACAGTATTTCTTTCCCAAGAAAATGATTTTCCTTTTGCTGAAAGGTTTCAGTGGATTCACATTTATTCATTGTGGATTTAGTATTGAATGTTTTTTGTGATTTTGTTTGTCTCTTCAATTTTAAGGCATTTAATTATTTTCAAATCCCTAAGAGGGTTATATAGAGGGTTTAGTTTCCACTGACATATTGGAAATCGGTGAAGGCTGGTGACCATAACCCAGTTTTACAATGTATAACATAATTTACCAGAACGACGCCTTCTTTATTAAACTTGTGGAGTATTTTTGATGCCATGACATGAGTGATTAAATTGAATGAAATGCAGTGCTAGAAGTTGATGTCTTTACTCAAATTTCCCATGAAGCATGTTGTCCTATAGACACTTCCAGTCATTAGAGCTTCTAGTTGGAAAATCAAGCAACCTGTATTGCCAAGAAAGATACAACAGAACACTGAATAAGCTTCTCATTTCTGTGGAAGAAGTTAGATTATATATTAAAAAATGGTATTTTACAAATAAGTTTGGCTGCAACATTCAGGGGGACAGTGGGAGGTTGGCACGTAACTATGCAGTGTTACAGTAAGCTGTTAGTGGGGCTTATCTTAGCCTCTGCTGTTGACTGAGGCAGCTTTTGATGGGGAGGGGAATTTAACACATAAACACATACGGTAACCGATCTAGTTCATGAAACACACCCCAACACACACACCAAACTTATCAGATCAACTCAGATAACATAGTCCATTTCACACAATAGGTTTCCTGCTAAAACAGATCAGCCTCCAGTGCAGGATTTGATTCTTGGACTGTGAGAAACATCTAAACTAACCAATGCTGACAATTTTCTGAAGCAACAGCTTAGCTGAAATAAATAATTGCAATATTTTAAGATTTTTTTTTTCATATATACAATTGAAGAAAAACAAGTTATCTGTCTGTATCATGTGATATCCCATAACCATTGTTGTTGTTGGTCTATATTTATGAGAGTTTTAGTCACCTTGGTAACAGTTTGTCTTTTGCAATGTGTTTACTCACAGCAGATGAATAGCTTGTAGTTTAAAACCAAGTTGCTATATTTGAGCAAGGAGGTGGAAGCGGAGATAAGAGGGTGGAAATCACGATGCTTGAACATAAATGTTGTTGTCGAAAGCATCCCTGCAGCGCTGATTAAAAGAAGTGGATGAAGTCAAGGATATTGTGATGTTGAAGCTAACGTGCTGAGCGGTTTTATTTTTAAATTTTACTGGAAGTGGTTTGCACTTTAAAACACAGGAACAATGGCTTTTTTTTTTTTTTTAGCTAACTCAAGCTTTTATTTGTGTTTAATCATTTAGGATTCGCCTCTGTGATTAGGCTAGTTACAGAATAGAAAGTTCTCATAACTGACAGTTAAGAATACTGCTGTATATCCATACTGTTTTTGTAGGACTTAAAGGGAAAATGGTTTGGTTGTTTGGTGTTTTGGAGCCCACGGATCTGGGATAATATAGCAAAGGAAGAACTGCAATAGCTGTGAACACATAGGGCCGGATCTATCAAAGGTTTGCGTGTATAAAAACGTGAGCTATTTCACTGCGCACGTTAAAAAATGTACAAACTGATCTATCAACAGCGTGCTAAAAGGATTTGGTCTTTAAAACGTGCTAAATAGCGCCTCTTATCCATTTAGTACTTTTTCTCCAATGAATATGCAATATGGGGTGTTTACACGCAAAAGTGCGTCTTGTGGGAGGAGAACATGTAAATATATTAATTTAGTACTCGCAAAGTGATTTATTAAACCTGAAAGCAATTTTGCTAACGGTATCTGACTCTATATTTAACACGTTTCAAAAGAAGGTGCAAATGGTCTGTATGCGTAATTGCGCACACATGGCAGCGGTTATTGTCGCAAGAAGGAGACATGGAAATGAAGCAAGGAGACGCAGAGAACACATCTTTTCACTCCGTGTGAATATTTTTGGAATGAACGAGGAAACGATCATCAAAACATATCGTTTATGCAGCATTGCCATTTTGGAGCTGTTGGGGGAACTCCGAATGGATTTGGAGCCAGCCACAAGGAGGACCCATGCAATACTAGATATCACAAAACTCCTTGCAACATTGCACTTTTTTGCATCTGGGATCTCCCAATCTCGTTTTTCAGAAGTGCTGTCCGACGTTCTAAATGCCATGTCGCCCTGACGCCCTACCGGAGAACCCCGACCTCCCCCTTGCGCCTGTTGAGCAACATGCCAATGCTGCGGGGATGCGTACGCGCAGTCATCTTATCCACAGTCGCTTCTTGTGAGCCATTTGGTATGTGCATTTTTCTACAGGCCAATACACAACACCGTTTTTTTTTGTTTTTTTTTTACTGCAGTGAAGTAGAAATTCAGCCACATACCACCTTAGGGAATAAAGGTTGCCAAAGTTTATATATATATATATATATATATATATATATATATATATATATATATATATATATATATATATATATATATATATATATATATATATATATATATATATACACTATATTGCCAAAAGTATTTGCTCACCCATCCAAATTATTGGAATCAGGTGTTCCAATCACTTCCATGGCCACAGGTGTATAAATTCAAGCACCTAGGCATGCAGACTGTTTTTACAAACATTTGTGAAAGAATGGGTCGCTCTCAGGAGCTCAGTGAATTCCAGCGTGGAACTGTGATAGGATGCCACCTGTGCAACAAATCCAGTCGTGAAATTTCCTCGCTCCTAAATATTCCACAGTCAACTGTCAGCTGTATTATAAGAAAATGGAAGTGTTTGGGAACGACAGCAACTCAGCCACGAAGTGGTAGGCCACGTAAACTGACGGAGCGGGGTCAGCGGATGCTGACGCGCATAGTGCGAAGAGGTCGCCAACTTTCTGCAGAGTCAATCACTACAGACCTCCAAACTTCATGTGGCCTTCAGATTAGCTCAAGAACAGTGCGCAGAGAGCTTCATGGAATGGGTTTCCATGGTCGAGCAGCTGCATCCAAGCCATACATCACCAAGTGCAATGCAAAGCGTCGGATGCGGTGGTGTAAAGACCGCCGCCACTGGACTCTAGAGCAGTGGAGACGCGTTCTCTGGAGTGACGAATCGCGCTTCTCCATCTGGCAATCTGATGGACGGGTCTGGGTTTGGCGGTTGCCAGGAGAACGGTACTTGTCTGACTGCATTGTGCCAAGTGTAAAGTTTGGTGGAGGGGGGATTATGGTGTGAGGTTGTTTTTCAGGAGCTGGGCTTGGCCCCTTAGTTCCAGTGAAAGGAACTCTGAATGCTTCAGCATACCAAGACATTTTGGACAATTCCATGCTCCCAACTTTGTGGGAACAGTTTGGAGCTGGCCCCTTCCTCTTCCAACATGACTGTGCACCAGTGCACAAAGCAAGGTCCATAAAGACATGGATGACAGAGTCTGGTGTGGATGAACTTGACTGGCCTGCACAGAGTCCTGACCTCAACCCGATAGAACACCTTTGGGATGAATTAGAGCGGAGACTGAGAGCCAGGCCTTCTCGTCCAACATCAGTGTGCGACCTCACAAATGCGCTTCTGGAAGAATGGTCAAAAATTCCCATAAACACACTCCTAAACCTTGTGGACAGCCTTCCCAGAAGAGTTGAAGCTGTTCTAGCTGCAAAGGGTGGACCGACGTCATATTGAACCCTATGGATTAGGAACGGGATGTCACTTAAGCTCATATGTGAGTCAAGGCAGGTGAGCAAATACTTTTGGCAATATAGTGTATATATATAAAAAAAAAAATGTTTTCTCACCCCTCGTGGGGTGATATGTGTCATCCTCAAGCTCGGGTCCTCTACCAGAGGCCTGGGAGTTTGAGGGTTCTGCGCAGTATCTTAGCTGTTCCTAGGACTGCACTCTCCTGGACAGAGACCTCCGATGTTTCACCTGGAATCTGCTGTAGCCACTCTCCCAGTTTGGGGGTCACAGCCCCTAGTGCTCCAATTACCACTGGCACCACTGCTGCTCTCACTTTCCACATCTTTTCTAGCTCCTCCTTCAGTCCTTGGTATTTCTCAAGCTTCTCGTGTTCTTTCTTCTTGATGTTGCTGTCGCTTGGATTTGCCACATCTATCACTACTGCCTTCTTCTGCTGTTTGTCGATCAGCACGATGTCTGGTTGGTTAGCCATCACCTGTTTGTCAGTCTGGATCTTGAAGTCCCATAGGATCTTAGCTCGGTCATTCTCAACTACCTTAGGAGGTGTCTTCCATTTTGACCTTGGGACTTCCAGCCCATACTCATGGCAGATGTTCCTGTACACTATGACAGCTACCTGGTTGATTAATTAGAATAAAGTCAAATTACAGTGTTTAGAATAAAGTTGAAAGGATGGGAATAAAGTCAGAATATGGTATTGAGAATAAAGTTGAAATGATAAAAATAAAGTGGTGCAAATAGAGTTGAAATATTGACAGTAAAGTTGAAATCTATTTTTAAGAATAAAGTAATAAAGTCGAGAGCAAAGTTGATATGTTGAAAATAAAGTCAAAATATTCTGTTAAGACCGAAGGAGAAACGTTGAGAATAAAGTTGAAATGTGGAAAATAAAGAATAAATGGCGATAATAATGTCAAAATATAGAGTTGAGAATAAAGTTGAAAAGTTGAGAACAAAGTTGAAATGTCAATAAAGAGCTGGATTTTAGAGAATGTAGCCTTACAAACATCACCATAACAACATGCGGTTCACCAACAAAATCATTGTCTTTAATTTTGTAACTGTTTTCAACTGTTCTGGGGGACAATTCAAATTTATTGTCATGATTATAAATCAAATTTGTTTTTCACAAGTCATTTCCTCTTTATACTCACTTTTCAAGCTAATTCTCGGTATTTTCAATTTATTTTTTATATTTAGACTTTATTCTTAACATTTCCACTTTACTAACTTGATGAGCAAAAGGAGAGATAAAAATAATTGCTCCCTCCATTTTTTTCCCTCACTTTTGCCTCCATATTCTGTGGTTTGTTACACTTTTTAGTGCAACAAACCACATGATTGAACACGTTACTGTAGATTTGCTGTCGCAAACATCAATCATTTAATCTGGTACAAACAAATATATCAATCTTTAATTTTTAGAGATTCCCTGGGTTTATAAAAAAAAGAATATTCAATAAAATACAAATAAATATCCTGAGAAGTTTCACTGCCTATTTCGATTTTAAATTGTTGTTTTTTTTAAGCGTGTATTGGAGATGAAGCTTATAACTGTAAAAGCAAAAACAACCTTGCCGGATATAAACACAGCAGGATTAGAGTTTCTCAGAACTCTGCCCACTCTGAGCGCCTGCCGGTCTGCCGATGTGACCTGAAGCTGGTAAAAACCTACGTGACTGTTGTTGTGTCTGAGCGGCATTCAGGGATTTCTGTTGTTTATTGTGTTTTGTCTTTTTTTTGGGCCTCCCTGACCACATCCTCCTACATTTTTCAGTGCTGCTCTTTCCACCGTCATCCCTGTCCTCCCCAAAAACACACCCAGCTACTCCCAAGCATGTGCTCGCTGTCATGTGTACAGGAAGAGGCACGTGCTGCAGAAACAATGCAAAGACGTAGCAGCGGCAGTCAGGGGCGGCTCTCACACAGACAGCAACATGAGACACAGACGAGATGTAGGCTCAGGGTGCAAACTATGATGCAAAGTTGAAAGGCCTTTTGTTTTGGTTTAGCTTGTGACGGAAAACAGACTCTTCACTCCTGTGTAATTGTAACATGGAGCCAGGCAGATGTGTAACACAGATGTCCTCTCAGGCCATTTGCCTGAGGGGTTGGTCCATCTCATCCTATATTCCTCCCTTCCAGGCTCCCTGTCTGTGCCTGTACGTGACCGCTCCAGGGTCTGTCAGTGCCAGTGGAGGCCGCCATGGCAGCAGATAACACTAAGTAGCTTCCTGCCATTAGCGCTAATTGCCCTACAGCCCGGAACTGTGCAGACACCCTGGGTGGGGCGTGACTGAGTGGTATGGGCCTCTGTGTGCCTTTGAGAAATTCAAATAATTAAGAAAAAAAGCTAATCTTACCTATATCTGCTCATTCAAATCTGCATATATCCCCCCTGATCCGAATGGTCTGAACGATGTATTAGCAAAGCATGGAAGGTAAAGGTAGAATGCAGGATGGAAGCAATATGGTTTCTGACAGAGTCTAACACCAAGAAAAAGTGGAAACCTATTATTGCATATCAAACAATGTTTCTTGGTTATTACAAGTCAGTATTTATAAAAAAAAATAAATAGGAAAAGCATGCATCAGTAAAAAAACTGCATGTATCATAAATAGGGGTCATTTCTGATCGATAAGATGATGAAGTATAATCGTTTAAATATGTGTCTCACTTTGACATCTGGAAGATAGTAACACAGGAGCTTTCAAGTGTGTGATAAAGACACTTGGTCTATAGGGAGATGGTACCTGCCATTAGCTTAGGTGCAGATGCATTGAGCTACAGGATCTAAAAGTTTACACTCTCTATTGCTGACCTTAATTTAGCTTTTTCTGTTTATGGATTTTCAGAACCTTGGCTGCATACCTCAGACTGTTATACTTTAGAAAGTTATAAAAAAAATAAGCCAAAGGGAGGTTCCTTTGCTTGTAAATACAGTAACAGTTTGAAATTTAAAGAAAGATCTGACCTTGAACCCCCCCCCAAAAAAATTCCCATGGTAAATGATTCCCCAGTTAAGTATACGGAGCCTAACAACGTGATATTTTCACTCTTAATACAATTACAGAACAGGAGGTACAGGATTTTTTTCCCCTAGACAGCATATTTTCTGGTCATAACAAATTACATACTGGAATGGTAAAACAAATTGCACACTGTCATGCTTTTAATCTGTCTTTTTCCAAGGGTATTGTCTCACAGGAATTAAACGTTTCTAGGATTGTGCCAATCTTTAAAGCAGATGATGTTGCAATGATTAATAATTATCATCCAATATCCATACTTCCTGTTATATCCCAAATCTTAGAAAAACGTATCTACAGTAGATCGAGCAGTTTTCTCAATAAGAACAATATGTTTCTACTGTATAACCATCAGTAGGGCCATTGAATTTACAGGGCTATTTTTTCTTGTGGCTAAAACTGAATTTGACCAGTGTTTCTAATATCCCACTTCAATGGTTTTCCAACTATTTGAAAAACAGAACATCATCTTTCTTTTAAGGGCACTAACATTAAATGTGGAGTTCCACAAGGATCCATCCATGGGCAACTATTATTTTTGCTTTATGTTACTGATTCATATAAAGTCTAAACTTTTTTTTGCAGATGACACAAGCATTCTCTATTCAGATAAAAACTGTGAACATCTGGTATCAACAATCAATAGTGAGCTGTATAAAATTTCCAGGTGGTTAAAGTCAAACAAATAATCTTTAGATGTAAAAGAAAACCCAATTAGTTATTGCTTGATAGTGTAAAAAGACAAAGGAATGATTATTGAAATTTCTTTAGTATCTGTAGTTATTTATTTTTTTTTAGATAAATTGTCATGGAAATCTCACCTTGACAATATCTAATCTAAAATTGCTAGAAAAAGTAGTATTTTTTTTTAGTAAAATCCATTATTGTTTTGATAAAAACAATTTTTTTTTATTTGATTCTTTTTTACTCTTTGATTTACCTTTTTTTTATTATTATTATAATATTCTCCAGGCAAGCACTCATCCAGCTCGGCTTAACTTTATCTCCTTCCAAAACTGTGTACAGATTATGTCACATTCAGCTTACTGAGCTTCCCAAACGGCTACAAAGACACACCGAAGAGTATCATTTACATTTTTGTAAGATTTCAACAAACAAAAAATCCTCACACAAAAATGTTAAATATACATAAACTGATTAACTTTAAGCTTTACTTCAAAAATCATGGTCTCAGAATAATAACAAATTATTTAAAACAGAAAACTTAGCTACAGTAGCAAGATTGAAAGACTGATGTTTGCCAGCCAGGTGATCAACCATTACAGGAGGGGGCACATTTGCATCCTACCCCCCCAAAAAACGCACACACACACACACACACACACACACACACACACACACACACACACACACACACACACACACACACACACACACACACACACACACACACACACACACACACACACACACACACACACAGAGGATGATTTAGAGATGTATTTTAACTTAACAGTTATGTTTTTGGACTGTTCAAGGAAGCAGTATGTATGCACTGGAGAACATGCAGAAAGACCCTAGGCTGGGTCCCTTAGGAGCTCCGAGGCAACAGGGCTACAAACTCCTAACCCATGGGCCCACATGATAACACATTTAAAAAAATATTTAAAGTCTTTGCGCTTATGTCATGTTACTATATGGTAAATCATATTAGGGAGACTGAAATTTGAGTTTAAATAAACTCTAAGCTCTTTTTCTCCCCCTGATGTTTATTTTGGTTGTCTGCTGTCTTCTTTTTTCTGTTGTAATGTTCTGTGTTTTCTGTTCCTCTCATCTTATACAGGTGTGGAAGCAGACTTCTAGGAGTTACTGTATATCTCCTGTGTTGTCTAATTTTACTGTTTTGTTTATTTACTCTCTTTTCATGCCCTATTTCCTGTCTCTGTCTCCTTCTCTCTCCCCTTAGTTCTTAGACCCTCTTTCTTTCTCACCTCCCTTTCCATCTGTCTGTTCTATACAGTTTTACTGCCTAAATAATTTTCATAAGATTTTTATATAAAAGTACCAAGCGGAACCTTATGGCAAAGAGAATAAAAAAGCTATCAACCCTAATCATCAGCTCTATCTATTGATAGGTTTCTGGTTTTTGCTTGAATTACTAAAATAAATGACAGTTTTCAATTATATACATATTCATTGTGATTCCCCATATATGTTTTACAATGAAAATGAAATAAAATTTCTGAATTTGTATATACTATGCTTATCTGCAGCTCACACCACCGTAAAACACTGGGCTGTTTGTGTGTAAATGTCTCCATTAGAGGTTTCAGTCCAGTGCTTACAAATAACCGCTTCTAAGATATGTGAGTCAGCAAGTCATGGACGTTCCAGTCTAATGCCTGTGTTTATATACACTGTGTGAGTATTATGACTTTGTCGTTGCACAATGTAAGGTCATGATACGAAAGGTACAATCTTACAAATCTTTGTTCCTATTGCACACTTACAGCAAATCAAGGTCTTATTCATTGTTCTTTCTAACTTATTTTTTTTTTGCTTCTGAAAAGAAAAGTCATTTTTTGCCATTTTTTTCTTTCTGTTAAAAGGGAGTTTTTCCTCTCCATTGTCGCTACAAGCATGCTTAGTGTGAGGGATTACATTTGAGTCAATGAGTTGATGCAATCAACTGGTTTTCATTAGATAGAAAACTGAATCAGTCTGACTGGATGATCTGGTGAACTGTAAAGTGCCTTGAGATGACTTGTGTTGTGAATTGGTGCTACATAAATAAACTGAATTGAATTGAATTCAAAATTTATAGTAGCAGCCATTCAAAATGCCGCTTTCCAGTCAATCGCCACCTGAAGATATATTTTTTTCTTCCACCTGAAAGGGTTTTTGAACTACTGAATGTTATAGACTTATTATTTTATCCAATTTACAAAATTTGCAGATACCAATCTGTAGGTAGCTTTACTTCATTTCCAAAACATAAAATCAGACGGTAAGATCAGTTACAATTAATGTTTTGCTAGGGTAAAAACATGAAGAAGTACAGTACTTGAGTACAACTTTTTGTTGCTCTACCCACCTCTGATTATGTTCTACAATATATCGCAGTATAAATGTTTTCGTTTAATGAAGGTAATCCTGTAAAAATATAGCAGGGAGGTTCTGTGTCTTCTCTAACTGACCCCAGACCTACCACTAAGATTGAATCCTGAGCAATCTGATTATTTAGAATGTTCTAGCTTGTAGTGTACCTATTAGTGGTTGCTGGCTAACAAGCTAGCAACAAAGAATTCCGTGGGCATATTCAAAACTAAGCTGAAATCCTACCTTGGAACCTTAAAAGGTTTAACAAATTTGAAAGCTATAAAGACCTTGAATAATTTTAATGCCTTTGAATAATGTATACGAAAATTTTGTACCCCTCCCATATGTTTCATTTTTTCGTAACTCTCTTTTGTTTTCTTTTTCACTATTAATATTCTTGTAATGTATTAATTGATATTTTGATATGGTTTTTGATACTGTTTGTCAATGTTGTTAATAAAGTTTTATTGAAAAAAAAAAAAAAAGAATTCCGTGGGCATATGGGCATGTAGTGACACGCCCATAAGCCCACCCCCCACCCATCAGTGACATCATCACTGATGATGTCACTGATAGAATCTTATGAACACACCCATTTTGGTAAGCTTATCATATTGCCTCCGGTGATTGGCTAGACTAGACCTCACGTAACTCTCTGATAGAAAGGTAGGTTACTTACAAGGGTGATTTTTACTGGAATAGCTAACTTTTTATTTCAAAATGAAAGGAAAAAGAGCAGCACATATTGAGGAAAGGATGTTTGACGAAGGGTTTAAACACCATATTTTAAATCCTGTACATAAAATGAGCCAAGCTGAGAGGATGTGTCTAGATTTAGGCAATGGACATGTTAACTGCAATATGGAAGACACTTTAATAAAGTCTTATCAGGAAAAAGATTCCTGTTCTTCTGACTTCAAAATTCAAATGGTATATCAAAAACTGAACCTGGATATTAGAGCAGTGGAAAACAAAAATGAGCTCTCTACAAATTCAAAGGTTACAGAACCCACGCGCTTGACCAGAAATTGTTCCAGAGGTAAATGTCTTGAAAGTAATGAAAAAGATGACAAATGTGTCCAGAAAGATATTTTTGCGACCAATGACAAGAACACTAAACCAAAAAAAGAAAAGTTTCCTGCATTTACTGCATGCAGACGGTTTTTTTAGAAATATTTTTCGAGGTGCTAAGGTTTCACCATTAGATGTTTCTGACATCTCAGAAACTGAAAAAAGATCAACAAAAAATGTTGGTGGTTGGAAATGTAGGGTTAAACAGGAGAGTTCATCCACCCAAGACTTGAAAACGAAGCAGAAACCAGGAAAACAGGAGCCTGCACCAAACGAGAAGCTTTCAATTATATCGGCTGAGTTTAATAAGGAAAAAGCAGATAAAAGAGAACATTTTAATGCAATGACAACATCAAAGGATGGCAAAGACAAATGGAAAGGCTCTGTCCAAAATTCTGAATGTCATGCAAGAGATATTTTTGCTACCAATGACAAGAAGAATAAACCAAAAACAGAAAAGTCTCCTGCATTTGCTGCATCCAAATGCTTTTTTGGAAATATTGTTCAAGGTGAATGTACTGAACAGGTTTCACCATCATTATCATCAAATGTGCCAGACGTCTCAAAAACTGAAAAAAGATCAACAGAAAATATTCAAGTTGGTGGTGGGATATGTAAGGTAAAACAGGAGATTTCATCCACTCAAGACTTGAAAACCAAGCTGAAACCTGCGCCTACACCAAAGGAGACGCTTCCAAGTATATCTGCTGACTTTAATAAGGGAAACAGTAGGGAACCAATTCTTCCAGCCCAGAAAAAGCAGAAAACTTCTCGTCCGCCTCCCTGCACTGAACGGCTTCTTGCAGATCCATCATTTGAGGCAAAAGGATTCAAGTTGGGACTATTACAAAACGGAAACAAGCTTGGACCTTGTAGATTTGACCAAGAAAATCTCTCTGTGTTTAACACGTGTGGATTTGATGCACTTTGTCAGTGTTTATGCAGTGCTTTCTGTGACAGCTCAGCTTTTCAAAATGTTATAAGGAAGAACAGGGACACACCCATCTTGCAGCTGGTAAAATCTATGGCTACAGATGGGGTGACCCCAGATATATATTCACAGAGGGCATTGCTGCTTAGTACAATGTTTCAAAACCTGGAGGTGTGGCCTGGTGACTACCATATCGATGCTCAGTGCTCTATCTCTGGGCTCATTGGAAGATCAATGAGAAATGTACCCAGCGCTTACCTCTCCAAACACTGTTCTTCACAGTACTGCCAGCTAAACAAGGGAGATACAAGGAAAGTATCCTTTGTTTCACCTGACATTTCAGTCCTGATGGAATGTGGAATGACTCAACTTAAAACTTCAGTGGAAAACGGACTCTTCCTTTCCGAGTCTCTGTGCTGTCAAAAACTACTAAATGAATCAGAATGTCCCGACGGATGTAAAATGGAAGGCGACACCCCAGGAGAAATGCTTTGCATTGGAGATGTTACTCACAGCTACAGCTTTGGGGAAATAGTATGCATTGACCTGGAACTTGACAACAAAACCGATTTTTCTTTGAGAGAATTTCCATCCAATATGGCTCTACAAGGAAAGACATTCACATTAAGAGGTGTCATCGCTTTCAGGGGCAGCTCGACCACAGATTATATTGGACATTATGTTGCATACTGTCGAAGAGCTCCAGATGTGTGGGAGCTTTATGATGACCTGTCAGAAGCAGTGAAGACAGTATCTGAAAACAAAAGAATAATACCACATGCAGCGTTATACACAGCAGATGACAAATCTGACCAGAAAGATATTGTTGCTATCAATGACAAGAAGAATAAACCAAACAAAGAAAAGTCTCCTGCATTTGCTGCATCCAAATGCTTTTTTGGAAATATTGTTCAAGGTGAATGTAGTGCAAAAGTTTCACCATCATCATCATCAAATGTGCCAGACGTCTCAAAAACTGAAAAAAGATCAACAGAAAATATTCAAGTTGGTGGTGGGATATGTAAGGTAAAACAGGAGATTTCATCCACTCAAGACTTGAAAACCAAGCTGAAACCTGCGCCTAAACCAAAGGAGACGCTTCCAAGTATATATGCTGACTTTAATAAGGAAAACAGTAGGGAACCAATTCTTCCAGCCCAGAAAAAGCAGAAAACTTCTCGTCCGCCTCCCTGCACTGAACGGCTTCTTGCAGATCCATCATTTGAGGCAAAAGGATTCAAGTTGGGACTATTACAAAACGGAAACAAGCTTGGACCTTGTAGATTTGACCAAGAAAATCTCTCTGTGTTTAACACGTGTGGATTTGATGCACTTTGTCAGTGTTTATGCAGTGCTTTCTGTGACAGCTCAGCTTTTCAAAATGTTGTAAGGAAGAACAGGGACACTCCTATCTTGCAGCTGATAAAATCTATGGCTACAGATGGTGTGACCCCATATATATATTCACAGAGGGCATTGCTGCTTAGTACAATGTTTCAAAACCTGGAGGTGTGGCCTGGTGACTACCATATCGATGCTCAGTGCTCTATCTCTGGGCTCATTGGAAGGTCAATGAGAAATGTACCCAGCGCTTACCTCTCCAAACACTGTTCTTCACAGCACTGCCAGCTAAACAAGGGAGATACAAGGAAAGTATCCTTTGTTTCACCTGACATTTCAGTCCTGATGGAATGTGGAATGACTCAACTTAAGACTTCAGTGGAAAACGGACTCTTCCTTTCCGAGTCTCTGTGCTGTCAAAAACTACTAAATGAATCAGAAT
Organism: Cyprinodon tularosa; assembly: GCF_016077235.1. Lineage (NCBI taxonomy): Eukaryota > Metazoa > Chordata > Actinopteri > Cyprinodontiformes > Cyprinodontidae > Cyprinodon > Cyprinodon tularosa. Next base: position 11,159 of record NW_024037843.1, on the reverse strand, counting down.
GTCCCGACGGATGTAAAATGGAAGGCGACACCCCAGGAGAAATGCTTTGCATTGGAGATGTTACTCACAGCTACAGCTTTGGGGAAATAGTATGCATTGACCTGGAACTTGACAACAAAACCGATTTTTCTTTGAGAGAATTTCCATCCAATATGGCTCTACAAGGAAAGACATTCACATTGAGAGGTGTCATCGCTTTCAGGGGCAGCTCGACCACAGATTATATTGGACATTATGTTGCATACTGTCGAAGAGCTCCAGATGTGTGGGAGCTTTATGATGACCTGTCAGAAGCAGTGAAGACAGTATCTGAAAACAAAAGAATAATACCACATGCAGCGTTATACACAGCAGATGACAAATCTGACCAGAAAGATATTGTTGCTATCAATGACAAGAAGAATAAACCAAACAAAGAAAAGTCTCCTGCATTTGCTGCATCCAAATGCTTTTTTGGAAATATTGTTCAAGGTGAATGTAGTGCAAAAGTTTCACCATCATCATCATCAAATGTGCCAGACGTCTCAAAAACTGAAAAAAGATCAACAGAAAATATTCAAGTTGGTGGTGGGATATGTAAGGTAAAACAGGAGATTTCATCCACTCAAGACTTGAAAACCAAGCAGAAACCTGCGCCGAAACCAAAGGAGACGCTTCCAAGTATATCTGCTGACTTTAATAAGGGAAACAGTAGGGAACCAATTCTTCCAGCCCAGAAAAAGCAGAAAACTTCTCGTCCGCCTCCCTGCACTGAACGGCTTCTTGCAGATCCATCATTTGAGGCAAAAGGATTCAAGTTGGGACTATTACAAAACGGAAACAAGCTTGGACCTTGTAGATTTAACCAAGAAAATCTCTCTGTGTTTAACACGTGTGGATTTGATGCACTTTGTCAGTGTTTATGCAGTGCTTTCTGTGACAGCTCAGCTTTTCAAAATGTTGTAAGGAAGAACAGGGACACACCCATCTTGCAGCTGGTAAAATCTATGGCTACAGATGGGGTGACCCCAGATATATATTCACAGAGGGCATTGCTGCTTAGTACAATGTTTCAAAACCTGGAGGTGTGGCCTGGTGACTACCATATCGATGCTCAGTGCTCTATCTCTGGGCTCATTGGAAGGTCAATGAGAAATGTACCCAGCGCTTACCTCTCCAAACACTGTTCTTCACAGTACTGCCAGCTAAACAAGGGAGATACAAGGAAAGTATCCTTTGTTTCACCTGACATTTCAGTCCTGATGGAATGTGGAATGACTCAACTTAAGACTTCAGTGGAAAACGGACTCTTCCTTTCCGAGTCTCTGTGCTGTCAAAAACTACTAAATGAATCAAAATGTCCCGACGGATGTAAAATGGAAGGCGACACCCCAGGAGAAATGCTTTGCATTGGAGATGTTACTCACAGCTACAGCTTTGGGGAAATAGTATGCATTGACCTGGAACTTGACAACAAAACCGATTTTTCTTTGAGAGAATTTCCATCCAATATGGCTCTACAAGGAAAGACATTCACATTGAGAGGTGTCATCGCTTTCAGGGGCAGCTCGACCACAGATTATATTGGACATTATGTTGCATACTGTCGAAGAGCTCCAGATGTGTGGGAGCTTTATGATGACCTGTCAGAAGCAGTGAAGACAGTATCTGAAAACAAAAGAATAATACCACATGCAGCGTTATACACAGCAGATGACAAATCTGACCAGAAAGATATTGTTGCTATCAATGACAAGAAGAATAAACCAAACAAAGAAAAGTCTCCTGCATTTGCTGCATTCAAATGCTTTTTTGGAAATATTGTTCAAGGTGAATGTAGTGCAAAAGTTTCACCATCATCATCATCAAATGTGCCAGACGTCTCAAAAACTGAAAAAAGATCAACAGAAAATATTCAAGTTGGTGGTGGGATATGTAAGGTAAAACAGGAGATTTCATCCACTCAAGACTTGAAAACCAAGCAGAAACCTGCGCCGAAACCAAAGGAGGCGCTTCCAAGTATATCTGCTGACTTTAATAAGGAAAACAGTAGGGAACCAATTCTTCCAGCCCAGAAAAAGCAGAAAACTTCTCGTCCGCCTCCCTGCACTTAACGGCTTCTTGCAGATCCATCATTTGAGGCAAAAGGATTCAAGTTGGGACTATTACAAAACGGAAACAAGCTTGGACCTTGTAGATTTGACCAAGAAAATCTCTCTGTGTTTAACACGTGTGGATTTGATGCACTTTGTCAGTGTTTATGCAGTGCTTTCTGTGACAGCTCAGCTTTTCAAAATGTTGTAAGGAAGAACAGGGACACTCCTATCTTGCAGCTGGTAAAATCTATGGCTACAGATGGTGTGACCCCAGATATATATTCACAGAGGGCATTGCTGCTTAGTACAATGTTTCAAAACCTGGAGGTGTGGCCTGGTGACTACCATATCGATGCTCAGTGCTCTATCTCTGGGCTCATTGGAAGGTCAATGAGAAATGTACCCAGCGCTTACCTCTCCAAACACTGTTCTTCACAGTACTGTCAGCTAAACAAGGGAGATACAAGGAAAGTATCGTTTGTTTCACCTGACATTTCAGTCCTGATGGAATGTGGAATGACTCAACTTAAAACTTCAGTGGAAAACGGACTCTTCCTTTCCGAGTCTCTGTGCTGTCAAAAACTACTAAATGAATCAGAATGTCCCGACGGATGTAAAATGGAAGGCGACACCCCAGGAGAAATGCTTTGCATTGGAGATGTTACTCACAGCTACAGCTTTGGGGAAATAGTATGCATTGACCTGGAACTTGACAACAAAACCGATTTTTCTTTGAGAGAATTTCCATCCAATATGGCTCTACAAGGAAAGACATTCACATTAAGAGGTGTCATCGCTTTCAGGGGCAGCTCGACCACAGATTATATTGGACATTATGTTGCATACTGTCGAAGAGCTCCAGATGTGTGGGAGCTTTATGATGACCTGTCAGAAGCAGTGAAGACAGTATCTGAAAACAAAAGAATAATACCACATGCAGCGTTATACACAGCAGATGACAAATCTGACCAGAAAGATATTGTTGCTATCAATGACAAGAAGAATAAACCAAACAAAGAAAAGTCTCCTGCATTTGTTGCATCCAAATGCTTTTTTGGAAATATTGTTCAAGGTGAATGTAGTGCAAAAGTTTCACCATCATCATCATCAAATGTGCCAGACGTCTCAGAAACTGAAAAAAGATCAACAGAAAATATTCAAGTTGGTGGGAAATGTAAGGTAAAACGGGAGATTTCATCCACTCAAGACTTGAAAACCAATCAGAAACCTGCACCTAAACCAAAGGAGACACTTACAAGTATATCTGCTGACTGTAATAAGGAAAAAGCAAATAAAAAAGAAAAGGTTCATGCAATGACTACATCAAAGGATGGCAAGGCCAAACGAAAACGCTACATTCAAAAATCTGAATGTCATGCAATAGTTTCAACCGCCGCATCACATTTTCATCACAACGAAAACTCAAACTTAAACTGGACCCAAACCCATACAGCACCCCCCTCCTAAGGGCAGATCCAAAACCCCTAAAAAGTAAAAAAACAAAACAACATAAGTAGAGATCTGTCTGTCTGTCTGTCTGTCTGTCTGTCTGTCTGTCTGTCTGTCTGTCTGTCTGTCTGTCTGTCTGTCTGTCTGTCTGTCTATCTATCTATCTATCTATCTATCTATCTATCTATCTATCTATCTATCTATCTATCTATCTATCTAGTTGACCACCTCTACATGACCAGTTGATGACCAGTGGAGTGTGGTTAGGCCGATTCTTCCTGAAGTCCAGGTTTATCTCCTTCGTCTTCTCCACGTTCAGGATCAGACTGTTATCTTTGCACCTGTCCACCAGCTGCTCCACCTCCTCTCTGTAGTCTGTAGTCCTGGTCGTTGTCTCTGATTAGGCCTGCCTCCGTGGTGTCGTCTGCACGTTTTTCAGAAAATATACATATGTAGATAGATAGATAGATAGATAGATAGATAGATAGATAGATAGATAGATAGATAGATAGATAGATAGTGTAAAGGAAGAAAATATTCTAACATAGTTAACTTTGGAAAAAGATTGGCTTCTGATTCTTCCCTTCCCCAGGTCCACTCGGCGAGCTGCGTTTGGTAATAAAACCAACATTGCGTGTTGACGTCACAGAATTACAGAGTTTAATCCAATATAAGACAATGCATACACTTTAGAAATAAGACAATGCACAAACCTACACCAGAAACTGCAGAACAACAGAGACATACATTCCATTACCTGACATAGGAGGAAAGAAAGCAAAGACGTACAAGACCTCTTTGGAGAGTTTGCGAGGGCAAAATCTGATCTGTAACTTCTATTTAGAAAGCTTTATCCTCTTGTATCTAATCCATTCAAAAAGGGCTGGCCCTCGGTCCTCCAACCAGACGCCATCTCTGACACTGCCTAGAGCTTCCCCTTATTTACTGCAAACATCTGGGGTCATTTGCTTCTTTGTTTTAACAAGAAAAGGCGGAAAGCTTGTCCTGGCATCTAGAATTCTTAGGGTCATAAAACACAAGATAAGCTTTCACAGACTCGGTGTGGAATGCGGGGGGCCTCACCATCCCTGGTTGTTTATTCTGGAAGACTTTTGACCTTCTGTAAACCAAGCAGAAATCTCTCCTGCAGGCTTAAATAATGTTCGCCCCCAGGAGATACTCATTTTATGGTATGGTGCTCTAAATACTTACCCATTAGTAGTTTTAAATCATTAACACAGCCTTGTTCAAAATTAAGAAATATGTTCAAGTGAGAGTGTTTACACATGCCATAAGATTAACTGTAATAAAGTCTAAAAAATAATCATTTTTCTTTAACAGTCCCCGTTTTGAGGTCTGAGACATACAGACCTCACAAATAAATTGATTAAGCCTTCTAATAGAGGAACCAAAAAACTATTTAGTATACTAAAAAACTAAAACATTAGCCCAATTATATAACAGTCCCCTTTTTAAACAGCACCTCCTAGTTCCACTGCCAGGTCATATGTCTGAAGCTGAACTCCAGTATCTGAACTTATCAAATGTATCTTGCGCTGTCCAACAATTTAATACTCACCTGATGAACCACAAAATTTTAACCAGTAAAAACTAAACTAAAAATACATTTCACTTATCAAACATGAAAAATCATAAAACTCAGTTATGTCAATAGAAGGAAACACACAATAGAAATATAAGTATAAAAGTATAAAATTAGAAAACCAGAGTAAGATATCTCGAAATTACTAAAAAATGCTCAGCAGACTGTCATGATCGGTACACGAATGTGACCCAATTATGCAGAACACCACGACACAGGAAACAGATGAAAAGTTAACAGAGTTTATTGAATACAATCCAATGGTAGTATGTTCTGGTTCTGGTCCTGGGCAAACGGGTTCACCGGAGTCTGTGAGGAAGACAGTTAGTTAGCTGGGCTTTTAGCGGTTTGTCCTTTGAAAGTCTCTGGTTTGTACCTGTGGGTCCTTGAATGGATCTTGGAGAGGAAGGTTGTTGGAACTGGAGAGAGTCTGATTAGCTGAGTCCGTTAGCTGCTTCAGCGTCTTGCTTATAGAAAGGCAGCAGACCTTGACTTTGGATTTCCAGCTCTTGGTCCAGAGCTGCAAGAGAATCCAGGAGAAGTCTTCAGGTTTGGCTCTGAGGGCAGGCTCGGCGGGTTAAGCTCTACCAGAGCTTCACGAAGGAAGATCAGGTTTTCCTGGAGAGACAGAGACAAGATTAGGATCCTGTCAGAATCTCAGAGTAAGCAAAGTTCTCAGAGGTTCTGGGCTTAGGTGCTAACCAACTGCTCAACCCCCTGCGGCTTGGGCAAGGCAAACAGTTAAAGGGGCCTCCAAGAAGGTAACCGGGCCGGGCCTGGCAGAGGGGGCCAGGGAACCCGGGGGACTCTGCTGGAGAAAGATACTTTTCCAGCTTCCAACATACCCCCCCCTCACGACCGCCCCTTGGCGGTCCGGGAGGAAGTAGGGGGCGGGAAAACCCCCCATACTCCTCGCAGGGAAGGATCAGGATGTAAGCCGGGAACCCACTGAGGGTCTCAGGCCCTACCCTCCCATCGACGGGGTACTCCACCGCACCTCGCACGGGAGCCCACAGCGACGGACTTAAAACCGGTTACCACGACTTCCAGGGCGGGGGTGGGGATCATGGCGGGTCACGGGGGGGCTAGAACTGGGGGTTTGACCTGAGAAACAAAAAAGGGGGGTGGATCGAAACCGGGGGTAACGGAGACGGACTGCGGGGGGACTGATGACCTGGGAAACCTTAAAACCGATGAATCGGAGACGTTTCCGAACATTCCTTGGGGGGAATGTCCGGGTGACAGCCATACCTCCTGTCCAAGGCGTACTCGGGGGGGACGTCTCCGGGGAGTCGGCAAAAAGTTTGGTGGTCTTAAAATAAATTTTTTTAGGTGTGAAGGTTTTTCCCCCAAATCCTTCCGGAGGATTGGTGGAAATTGCCTTGGCCACTCCTTTCATCTGCGGGAAAAAGGTGGGTTTTGGTACCATGACTGACCGAATGGGACGGGCCGGGAAGCAGATTCTCTGGGATTAGGGGCGACTCGATCCAAGTAGATACGCCCCACCCGGGGGGGTTTGGAATTAGGCAGGGAGGGGGGATCCTGGGTCGATTCATGCGCTGGGGTTCTAAACCTTTGGATTTGGATGATAACCAATCAAGGCAACTTACACCCAAGCTGAACAAAAGGTTTTCCAAATTTGGGAAAACAAATTTGAGGACCAGGGTCTGATGGGATTTCCTGGGAATCCTGTAATTTTAAGACGTTTTCACGAGAAGCTGAGCACTGGAACGACGGGGGAGTTTCCCGAGGGGGACTAAATGACAGGATTTTGGAAAAACGGTCACGTGGTGATATAGTGGACATACCTCGAGAGAGGGCCCATGACGAAATCTATGGCAATTTTGGACCATGGACTGAAGGGAATGGGAAGGGTTGTAACAACCAAGGGTGGCTGATGCACCCTTGTTTTCTAAAAAAAAATGGGCGGGCCAGCACTATTCCTTTTTACTCCCGGGGAAAAGGGGCCACCAGAAGCGTCGGGTTTGTTGAGACGATTTTTTCTACTGACCCAGGGGGGGCCGGAATTTGGCCGGTTCATCCATTAATGAGCCGGGGCCGAGGGGAAACGAAAAAAATTTCGTTAGCCGGACCTTTACCGGTGGGGTTTCCGTACCGGGCATTTAAATAAGTCGAGATCCCCAGTTCACGAAACTCCACAGTACAAGAGGCCGGGGGACTGGTTTCGGTGTCTGGGGTTTGACGACAGTAAAGGCCGGGGGGGAGCGGGGTTTTTCACATTTTTATCCGGGTCTGAGGAATAACTTTAAACTGGGAAAAAGGACCCCCGGAAGCGGGTTGGCCTTTTTGGGTAGACGGGTTACAAGGTTTTTTGGGTGCCCAGACTAAACCCCGGGTGCTCAGCTCCCCTAACCATTCTCCATTCCTCCAACCCCAACTAAGGGCTAATGTTCTGGGACCCCAACACCGTATTCTGTTCTGCGTGAGGTCTGGGGGAGAAAAAAGCACATGATGAATCTTTTGATCTAGTCGTCTCTGGGAAAGGACGGGCTCCAACGCCAAATCCGAACATCGACCTCCAGGAGAACTGTTGGGGCGGTTTAAAAAACACTGGTCTCGGGAAAAAAAAATTTTTCTTTGTAAAAGCAGCTGGTTTTCGGACCTTTGAAAACCTCTTAACTTTGATCGAGGTTACCTTTTGCTAATTTTCTAATGAAACCAAAAATTGCGAACCCCCAAAAACCTTTGAACCTTTTTCCATTTTCGGGGTGGCCGCCAAAAAACCCCCTTTATTTTGTCCTCGCATTTAACCCCTCCCGGCCCTCAAAAAAAACCCAAAAAAAGGTCACGAGGGGGGGAACTCCCTCTTCTGCCTTACAAAACTTGTTCTCCAAGCCTCTGAAACACTAGGGTACATGTTTTTTTGTGCCATTTAATTCCGTGAATAAAGATATGACTCTATAAAGACAAAGACAAACACTTTTAAAAAGGGCTCTGGAACTCTTTCACTAGGCTTGAAAGCAGGGGGGGGGGTTTTTTGTTTAAACAAAGGCTTATCGGGTACTCGAACTACCAATGGGCTAAAAGCTCTTCCATTAAACCCTTTCTCTTTCGAGGAGTATATGCGTTTCCAATCCAATTTGGGTGAAACTGTTGCCCCCTGAACGGGTTCAAAAGCAAGCAGGGAGAGGAAGGGGGGTTACTATTCTTTATGGATTTGGTTCAACCCTCTGTAGTCAATGCGGGGGGCTTAACGAACCATCCTTTTTGCCAACAAAAAAAAGGGAAACCACCCCCAAAAGGAAAGGGGAGGGGGCGAATAATTCCAGCCAAAAAAGACTCTAAAAACTTCTCCAATTGCCTCTTCTCTTGGAGGGTTTATAAAGGGGCTTGCGGGGTAACGGGCCCGGAAAAACCCATGCCAGCATAGGTTTTGGGGGAAGGACGTAGCACTGACCACTGCCGGGGGCCGTCAGGACCCCGGTTTGGAAGCCCCAAAAAGCCCCTCTCCCCCCCCCCCAAAGGGACCCCCCCCGGGGGGCCCGACCGAAGACAATCTCATGACATGACGAAGCCCAAGTTTCCACGGACGTTTCAGTCCAATTTTAATGCGGGGGGTTTTTGTTTCTCTCCAGCCATTCAACCCCAAGCACCAAGGGGGAACATCGGGGTCAAAAAATGATACCGAGGACCTAGGGGCTAAAAGGGGGGTTTTATATAACTGGGTGGTTTTTTCCCCACTTGCGACCGGGGGGTTTGGAAAAAATTTTTAACAAATTTTAAACGAGGTTAGAGCTATGGGGTTTCCTTCACAGCCTATCAAAAAGGGCAGAAAAAAGGGGTTCTGATTATTACAAAAAAAGGGGGCGGCAGCATAAATCGAGGAGATTTTTTAGAGTTGGTTTGGCCCCCAGACTTCTCAATCCTCTGGGGGGGCCCGCCTTTTGTTTTGCCGGGGGGAGGAAGCAATGAAAAGCCCTTTTTACCACAAAAAGAAAGCAAATCTGCTCAAAAAACTTCTTTGTCTCTCCCAGGTAAGCCGGTGTGTCCCCCCCGGAACACCTCCGACCACCTGAAAATTTTAAACCTGAAAAGGGAGAGGGAGGACTGGGCTTTTGGTCGGGAGGGGGGAAGAAAAAACCCCAAATTTTTCAGGTAGAGGCTAGCCCGAATTTCCCAACTTGGCTGTTTTCGCTCAACCGTTTCAACAATTTTAAATTTAATTATTCCCAAGGGGGCTGGTTTTTCGAGATTGCCAGTTTTGCTTTAAATTCCATTTAAGGCCAGAAATAACCCCTTAAGCACTTTGATTCCATCCCCCAAAGCGCAGCCTTTAACCCGGAAGTTGAACGAAAAATCAGCCACAGATGAATCTCCCTGCTTAATACTAAAAGAGCACGAGAGTCAAATTTTTTGATCAGTTTCCTGATTAAAAACCTGGGAGAATTCAAAAATGAAATCAGAGTATTCGGCATTTTGGGGGCTCCAACGAGGGAAATCTGCCTGGCCCACTCCAAAACTCTCCCGTTGTTAGAGAGGAAAAAAGGTTATTTTCTTTAAAATCCCCTCGAAAAGCTTTTTGGAGAAATTTTGGAACAATAATCTGCACGAAAAAAAAATCCTCTGCAATCCTTTATAATTTCCCAGAAATTTTTCAGGAAGGGTGGGGCGGAACTCGATTACGTCACGCGGTGACCTGGGGGGGAAATGGACCCGGGAAAAGGTTTTGCGCTGCCGGGTTTTGGGGTTAGCACTGTTTTATGAAATTACATAGCTCGAAGCTTTTAAATTTTTAGTTTTCCCCAAGACAGTAAACCCGGAGAGCCGGCTTGTCCTAAAAATTTTTGCATCTTTTTTCCCCAATCGACGGGGGATTGTTCTCTGGCCTGGGTTTGGGGCCGCATTTTCTTCTGAACGACCCCGGGGTTTCCCCCAATTAACAAACACCACACAAGGAAACAGAAAAAAGTCAATTTATTAATACAACCAAGGAACGGTCTGGCCTGGCAAACGGGTTTACCGGGTCCGGAGAAGACTTTTAAAACTGGGGTTTTCGGGTTTTTTCCTTTAAATCCTGGTTGTACCTTGGGGCCTTGTGATCGGAGGGAAAGGTTGTTGGAACTGGAGAAGCGATTAGCTGAGTCCATTAGCTGTTCAGCGGCTTTTTAAAAGGGAGCAACCTTGACTTTTATTTCCACTCTTTGGGCCAACGCAAGAGAATCCAGGAATCTTCAGGTTTGGCTCTGAGGGCAGGCTCGGCGGGTTTTAAGCCAACCCGAGCTTCACGAAGGAAATCAGTTTTTCCGAGAGACGAACAAATTAGGGTCCTGTCAAATCTCAGAGTAAGCAAAGTTTTCAGAGGTTTTGGGTTAGGTGCTAACCAACTGGCTCAACAAAAGCGGCGTTGAGGCAAGGTCTGAAGACGCTTAATAGAGGGTCCTCCTGATGATGGGAACGAGCAGCACTGTGCGAGGCCTGCTTAGGGATCCACGGGGACTCGCTGGAGAAGAGGGGGTATTCCCAGCTTCCAACACAGACTTAAAAAAACAATACTCCCCTCAAAAATTACAATTTGCAAAACAAAACAATAACCATCAAAAGAAGAAAATAAATAAAAAACACTAAAAAAATTACAAAAACCTTTTTTTTTCTTTTTTTCACAATTCACAATAAAATTAAGTTTTGCTCTATCTCCTCATATCTTTCAAAAATGAATAGAATTCTTCGTCAGGAAACGTCCAAAAATACGCCAAAAAAAAACGAAGTTCTTGAAGATTCGCAAAAAACGAAAACACCAATAAAAAAAAAGATAATTTAATGATACTTGTAGCCTGACCTTTACGGCGTTCCTCCTCATTGTAAACCTCAGGTTTTCCCCCTGATGTCCGTTCTCACTGAAAATTGGAGTATTTTGCCCAATTTAACAGTAGTTTAAGGAGAGGGGGCAATCTCCTTTTCTCAATGGGAAAGGACCCGGGAACAGGATTATTGTGCCCGTTGGGGCCTTTTTAAAGCCTTGTAAATTCGGAAAAGAAGTGGGTTTTCAGACTTTTTGCCCCGGAAATCAGATC
>NW_024037842.1:117500-159143 GCF_016077235.1 Cyprinodon tularosa | reverse complement strand
GCCTTCGGCATGTGGCCCCCCTAATAATAGATTTCACAATAAAACACAATAAGATAAAGTTTAGTCCTGATAGAGGTTGTTTTATTAAAACACTGTAGATTGAAATACACATAATGAGTGTCATGGGAAAAAAGGCACACAGGAATATAAAAAGGCTGCAACAGGGTCTTCGTCGTTTATCCTTTCACAATAGTGGGAGTGATCATCTTCTTGAAGGAGTAGTATTTGCATTCAGTGGGCGGGTCAATGTCCATGGTGGCAGTGGCAATCTTTTCCTTCTTGAATCCGGCCTCGAGCAGATGAGGCACCTGAGTTTCCTGAAAATCATTAACACACAGAGAGGCGGTTAGTGTGCAAAAGCTTTCAGGTTTATCAGTAGCTACAAATGAAAGCGGCACGTAACTCAGACTCACTCCTGTTCTATCTGCATGTGCTGCTTGTCTCTTTTTGTGATAGTTGTTACATAACCACATCATCCAGGTCTGCTCTGCATGGTTTTAAAGTATGCAGTGTATTTATACAATCTTTATTTTTCATGTTCCAGTTTTATTGGTGCATAACTAGTATGTACTACAGGGAAGATACTGAAGAAAAGCTAAAGGAAATCAGAATGTTTAGGTGGAGCCTTTGATTAGCTAATCAAGGTGACAAACCTCAAACATTTTCTCGATGTCGTTGTATTTAGTCTTGAGCAGCTCGCCCCAGGAGGTAAGGTTGCAGTAGGTGAGGACGCCACCGGGTTTGAGGAGCCTGTGAGCATGACCCTGCAGGCAAAAACTCAAAGTTATTTTTTTCCTTTATTTAGATTAAAAAAAAACAAATATCTGGGATCTGTCTGAGCTGGTAGTAACAAAAGATACATTTTTCTTTCTACACTGCAAAAATGATCTAGAAATAAGTAAAAAAAAATTTATTCTGACTTAAATTAAGTGTATTTCCCCTTAGTTTGATTAGGTAAATAAGATGATCTGCAAATGCAATAAGTATATGTATTCTTAAAATAAGATAATTAGATAATATGGACTTCAATTAAGACAAGGCAATTGTTTTTATCTTATTCTAGATGTTACTTGTCTTGTTCGATTGGATAAGTTTCTCACCTAAATTCAAGAAAAAAATGCACTTATGAGAAAGAAATACTTATTTGAATTTTCTTTTTTGCATAACATCTATCTTATCTGCACTTTGTTCTTGTTTTATTTATTTCTTACATTCAACAGTGAAAGGAAAACATTCCCTTAAAATCTATTTTAAAAACAATAAGGGAGAATAATTTGACAGTTCTTTTATTAAATAAATTGAAGGCACGCTTTGTAAAAGGGTAATTTAAGGGGGAAAAAATTGTACTTGTTTTGTTTTTAAACTGTTTTGAGCTCAATAGTATCTGATTTCCTCTGATCCTCCCTGAGATGTTTTTGCAGCTTTTTTTAATCTGCCTGAGCTAGATTATGTTGATTGGACATGATTTGACAGGAAGGTTACTTGTCTATGTAACGTCTTATAGGTGAGGGTGTATTTAGCAGCAGAAACTAGAAATAACCTAGATTTGACTCGTTAAGGACGAGGCCAGCAGAACAGAACATCCTGAAAAACTCTTTTTAAAACAACTAGTTCATCTCTGTTTAGATCCTGCTGGCTAACAAACTGGAAAAGAAATAAATAAATCAAGAAGAAGGTTTTTAGTTAAAGATGTGATCAAAACTCCAACAGTTGCTTTAGGTAGAGCTTCAGTGTTTCCTTGAGGATTTAAGGGTAAGGAGCTATTTTCACGTTTTTGTTTTTTTTTGTTTTTTTATCAAATTCAAGGAAAGAAGCGATCTGAAAGGTGAAAATTATTTTGAAAGTAAAATAAATATATTAGTGAAAACAAATTTCCTCACTGATAGAAAAAACTGATGTTATTTGGGACTGAAGAAAACGTTTTGAGAGAATAAATGACAGAAACCGACATTTGGAAAATATGTTCTTATTCTCAAATATGTTTTGTATTCCTATTGGCCAGTCTCAACAGAATTGGCAAAAATAACTCCATATAACAAAACCACCATGAAAATCAACTGTTGCTAAGTCAATCCATCAACTTATATACAGCTTTCCGACAGTGAATGAGCAGCAGCTTAGCAGTGAAAAAGAACATTTCCATTCATAAAGTGCAGCAGTTATCAAGTGTAAATCAAGTGTAGTGTGGGAGAGACATGGTGCAAAAAGGCATTGATGCTTAAATTATATCAAAATGTGTGAAGGGATTTCAAAAGACTTGTTAATGGAGGGAAGTTACTGCAATGGGAAAGGGGATAAAGTCGATATAACAAGAGAGCACTGAATGTCCAAGTGGCCCTACCAGAGCCTAAACTGCAATCAAATCAAACACTAGAAAGGCCTTAACAAAAAAAAAAAAAAAACTTTCTACCAAAGCTGCCCATTCTATGTGAGAGACCCTGCAGAGAAGAAAGGTAGAAAGTTTGCACTCTAAACAGCTGCTGTTTTTTCTTGAGACAAAATCTTAAAGACTTGAGACCTTTTCCTGCAAATTTTTTTATATATATATTTTTGTTTTTAATCGCAAAATGTCCAAACAAGCTTTTGTATCTTTGTCATTTTCTATGTTAGGTTTTGAGAGACAAATGGATTTGCACTATGTAGGAAAATACCCGCAACACGAAAACTCGAAAAGATGATGTACTATGATGATGTTCTTTTTAATTATGTATTTTTACCTCGAATGGAATAAGATCATGTTTTCTATGTATCTTTTAATACTTTTGTTTAAATACAGTGAAGCCTTTATATTTTACTGAGATTTATGATGCTTTTAGTATAAATTGTAGAACTACCCTTCGCTGTTATAACCTAACATGATAATTAAAGCATTTCCAGTTTTCTTTCCCCATTAAAGCCGCACAACTTCAGGAGATGGGCTACAGACCCCTACTTTAGTTTTATATCTGATTTTAATGAAATATCCCTCTCAAATGTAAACTTATTTGATAACTTACCTTGATGAAATCAAACTGGTGAGTGTGCCATGTTTCCTCAGAGAGAGGATATGTGTCATAGAGAATACCTGAAAGAGAAAGCAGGGCTGGCATCATACAGGTGACTTAATTACATTTATTTATTCCTAGCTCATTTCTACCATTTAGAGGACTTTCTTATCTTCTAAAAATGGTTGGTTTCAATTCTGCCGCAGTTTTCCTATCCCTTGTAATGTTTATAATTAACAGAAAATAGGTCTGATTTTATATCTCACCATCAAAATGATTGTCTGGCAAGGTGGGAACAACCTTCTCCCAGAGGCCCTTCAGAGGGACCACCTGCAAAGGAAAAGGAGGCTCATTAAAACCTTTTTGTTACCATCATGAACAAGTATGGCTCTATTGAAGGAGCCCAGTGACCTTGTGTGGCTGAGACTTGGCCCAGTTCTCCAGACGGGCAAAAACTCCATCATTGCACTCAATGATCCAGTGCTCTTCGATTGGGAAGGACTCCAGCTTGGTGGCAGCAATGGCCATGCCAAAACCGATCTCCAGAACCCGACCACCTATCAGACAAACAGAATCAAACATTAATTATTCCCTGGCAGTAACATGCCATTTATAAAAACTAGTTTTGGTTTGATTAATTTAGGGCTGCAACTTATGATCTTTTTTCAAATCGATTAATCTATCGAATATTTTTTCAATTAATCAATATTCGGATAGCCAAAGGTTCCTTAAAGAACACTTTTTCTGAAATTAAACAAGTTGAAACTAAAACAATTCCACTTGAGGATAGAGGATAGATAAATCTTGAATGCAAAATGTTTATATATATATATATATATATATATATATATATATATATATATATATATATATATATTTTTTTTTTTTTTTTTTTTTTTTTTACAATTTTGGTATAATTGCTGCTAACGGGTTGGTTGATCTGTCACCTTAATGCATATTTTACAGTCTCTAAACTCCAGTTAATGACTAATCGATTACTAAATTTGTTGACGAATATTTTAATAATTCATTAATCGAATTAATTGTTTCAGCCCTAGATTTATTCCTCTGTAGGACATTTGAGGTCCAGTTGCTTAAAATGTGATTGCAGAGTAATTTCTTACAACAAATTTGTACTTTTGATAGTAGTATATAATAGACAAAGGTTAGAGGTTGGTGTTTAACCCCTTTTAGTGATTGAAATGTCATTAAAATGCATCTGCAAATAAACAGTTTGGTGAAAAAATACATGTGTAAGCCTCTTAGAATGGATTAAAAAAACAGTCATTAACACCACATAACATAATAATCACATTTCCTGGAGGCAAACTTTAGATTGATACTTTTATTTAAATGCTTGAATATATGAAGGATGTAGTTGGATAAGTCTAGGTTCCAATCTAACGTAAAAGCTCATGAGCTTTGCTGTGGTGTTCTTTGGCTCCTGCAGCTTCTTGGCCCTCTTCCAGCAGTATAGTAACAGCTGCTGTAGTACTCACCAATACAGAGAAACATGCTTCTAACACTAACAAGTTCCTCTTCCTATATCTGTGTGCTCTTTTTGAAATACAAAACTGGAATTTGGCAAACTGAGTTTCTTTTGGCTGATATTTAAATCCCTTTAAAATCATTTTGATTTATTTTTTGCTATTCTAAGTGTCACACTTCAAGGGAAATATGTATAGTTAACATAAAAATAATATAAAGATTTGATGTTTTTTTTTTTATTTAAACGTATTTGATAGTGACATATGAATGACTTAGAATGTGCACAATCTATACATTTTATTCTAACCTCATTCTTTTGAATTCCTTTTTTTTCTGTTACTGTCTCTTTAACTGAGTGACGTCCATGCAGCCTGAGTCCGTTATCGGACAGACTCGCTCCTTCTCCAACCGCCGCTGTTACCTTTAGAGGCTGCGACGGTCGCCAGGGAATGCATGTACGGGGTCTCCCATCGCTCCATGACCGGCTTGCCCATTATCTCCAGGTGCGTGTCGGCCTCATTGTACCCGGCGTTGGCGTCATGCCAGGACGACTTGCAGTTCTCCCCCTTTGAGAAAATGGGCTGAGCAGAAGAGGTCATTTTGTTGTACTGTCGGTGCTGCAGTCGGTGGGCTCTGCTGGAGGGTTTGTCTGACACAGAAGAGGGGGAAAGTGGAGCAGGCGGGGGTTTATATCGAGCTCATAACTGCTGACACCGCAATCGTGTGACTGGGGTCAAAAAGCGCACAAACACATTCCAAGACCTAAGAGAGGCCAAGATCCTCTGAAGATAAGATGGCTCACTAGGCTGGATATAACTGGTTTCATGTTTTATAGCCTATTTAGATTGATTTGCTCAGAACTCTGTAATGGAAAGAGGAAAGACTGCAAAAATAAACATTTATTTTACTTCTTGTCTTAGCTATTACCATTAGGCAAACTTTGCAACAGTTCCCCTAGATATCTAATAAACCCATAGCAAATATATATATTTGAGAAGGACAATATGGAGAAATGTGCTGTCTACATTCCTACAGATAACTTATGTCATCATTAAGAGACAATCCAAACCTAATCCAGATACTTGTAGCATAATTTAGAAAGAGGTGTATTGATCAGATTATTTTTTATTTATATTAAATTCTTAGGTCTGATCTGCCAGGCCTGCAAGACAAAGTTATTTGAAATATATGTCATTTGGGTATTGTCAAAAAAACATTCACATTTCAACATTAAATTGTATTTATTTTGTCATTATATCCTTTTTTGATTTAAAAATACAAAAGCTAACAAATGGACTATGTGTTTAAATGGGGTCTCGTCAGTGAATAAAATGCACATTATGCCAAGATGCATTAAATCTAGTTAGGAAAAAAGTTAAACACTGGGCAATTTATGTGCTCATTGATCACTGGAACAGTAGATTTCACAGATAAGGCATATATATAGATATATATATATATAATTCTATATTTATCTATATATATCCAGTCCAGTAGAGGACGCAATGACATCACAGGCCAGCATGCTCTTTTTTTCCAGAAGTAAACATGGATGGTACTGCCGGCACGCATCTAGCGGTCTTTTCCAACCATAAAAATTCAATCTTTTCAATATGTTTAAACACAAATACTGCTCTCCGCATCATCATCTGCCATGGTTGTTGTTTTTCTTGCCGCTTCTGCGCAGCAAGACGCATAATAGTGACGTTTGTCGGATATTAATGACGTTCAGGTCGGATGAATGCGACCTGGCCTTTCAGACACAGGTTGGTCAGATTGGAAAAAAATGTATCTGTGTTGTTCAGACAGCCATGAAAAGATCAGATCCAGGTTGCATATGGGCAAAAAAATTGGATTTGGTTCACTTCAGGCTGCAGTGTGAACATAGCCTTAGACTAGATAGTGTCAACCTCAGAGTCCTGAAGGTCTAAATAGGGAAGACCTCCTGCTTTGTTCCGCTACCAAAGAAAACTTAGCCAACAGTCCTCTACGACTAAAGACCTGTTGCCCTGACACCCCACACCATAGGGTCCTAGACAACCTCCCATAGGTCTACCTGAGCAAGCAAACAAGCATCTATCAGGAACCCCTGCAGTTTACCGGTACGTACCGCCATACGCTTTGAGTTAGAGATGCAATCATACGCTCTTCAACAAAGATACTGTCATTTAAACAAAGCAGGCAACAATCTGAGATTGCGTCTTTCATTCCTCAGTATATTTAACATGATTCACATTGCCTTGCTTTGTGAGAAACTCCTGAAAACTCAAGTAGAGGTCTCAACAATAGCCTCGAGCAAGGTCTACTTGACAAACGGAGAAAGGGAATAGTATGGTAAGTCCTGTCATCTACAGAGATACTCAGATGAGTTTTTGGATACATCAGAAATGAACCAGAAAGTGATTACAGGGAACTGGTGAATAATCACCAACAAAAAATAAAAAAAAACAGACATCTTGAATGTAAATAAAACAAGGGAGATGATTGTAGATTTCAGGAGAAACAGGAATAAGTAAAATATTGTTAACATAATTGGAGAAGAAGTTATGTTAGGTTTTTTGGGGTTTTCCTGTTTTTCTGGTGTGAGCGAGCTTCTTGTCACAGAGAGGATCTTTGCTGGTTGCTGTGCCAACTGCTCTTGCTGCACACCTGAGAACATTTCTCAGTCAGGATGTCTAGGATATATATATATATAAGGACACGAAGGATAATCTCCCTTCGCCGGATGATTACCCCTGATAGTTTTACAGCCAAAGACCTAAACCAGGAATATCTCTCTTGTTAAAAAATTGTCTTCTTTTGAATCTATTTTAATGTGGACTCTGTTATTGTTCCAGATGACCAGTGAATCTTAGTGGAAGCAGTTCCCAGTCTTCATCACCTGCCTGTCCGCTCTCCAGCATTAGAGTCAGTATTTTGCAAGTACCAACACTCTCTGATCTCACTCACATTCTCCTGAACCTCTGGGGTTCAGTCTGCAAAGCCTGCTGAGTCAAACCCCTTCAGATCCATGCTACTTCCCCTTCATCTTTCAATTAATGAATCCATCATCAGTTGTCATCCACCGACTCCTTCCTGTTCAGTTCGCTTGCTCCCCTAAGACCAACAAGAAAGTTCCACTGACTTCCTCTGGTTCCTTCCAGATTCTTGCTGCTTTGTAAATAAAAGATTTAAACTCACCGGTTGTCCATTTAATTCTTCATGTGGGTCAAGAAACTACAAACAAACATGACAAGTAGAAACAATGAGGGGTATCAATACCTTGGTGTTCAGCCTCACAACAGGCTTGACTGGAGAAACAACGGTAAAGTTGTCTACAAGAAGGAACAGACTAGATGATAATTGTTAATGTAACCTTGATCCTTCAGTGTTTACAGGAAGATATATAAAATAATTCTGTTGTGAAGAATGTGATCTCATCATGCCATAATCTGCTGGGGTAACAGCTTCAGAGCACACTACTTGAAATTGATAAATAATGCCGGATCTGTACAAGGAACTCCTCTAGAACCTCTGAAAATTATTTGGCAAAGAAGAATTCTTCACGAAAGGAAGAACACTTTGGAAAACAGTGAGCATCCTCTTTAGAAGACTGTTAAACAACAACTGTCTACAGTGAGAGGCTTTTCCTGATTTCTACAGGACATCCTTTCTTCCAAAAGATTCAGCAGATAACAAAAACTTATTTTCATTGTATTTTTGGAAAGTAAAAAAAAAGGGTACATGCATTTGTTTCAAGGCACTATAGCTCAGAGCTGTCGAAACCAGATCATGAATTATATCACGTAATCTATTGTTGTAAAACACATTTTACTGTTTAATTAGCGTTTACTAATGCAGCTAATACAGTCAGATGTTTCTGGAAAACATGTAGAAACTTGCTGGTTTTAACTTCGTCTTTAAGAGTATCAGTCAGATTTAATCTTTGGATTTTGAACTCCCGGGCACGCAAACCGCTTGCATCAATAATCTCAAATCAGCTGAAGACCTAATCGAGAAGTCTGACCTGTTTGCAGACCTAATTCTTCTTTAAAGACCTCAATCTCTATTAAGGTAAAGTAACTCTTAGAAATGCATTTAAAACTACAGATAAAGGAAATGTATAGTGCTGCCCAGTGGTGAACCAGTTGTGAGCACTGCTGCCTTGCAGTAAGAAGTTCCTTGCTTTGAGCCAAAAAATCCCTTTGATTTGCCCTGAGGAGTGTGTGTGTGCTCTTGGTGGTGTGTCCTGTTTGCCTCTGTGTCTGTCTGTCTAAGGTACTCCCATGCTCCTCGCCTAAACAACACCAATGACCCGGTTATGTTAGGTGAGTGGAATCGATAGATGAGCAAAAATCTAAAACTCAAGCCCACTGTTTTCTGAACTATATTTAGTGCCACCCATCTTTATACTGCTGCTGATGTGAATCACAACACTTTGCAATGAATCACAGCTGACAGACTAACGCTCCAAAATGAACCCTCCCTCTACAACCCTCACACATCTTCCCTTTCTGCTCTCCATCAGATGAAGCTGAGAGCGGCCAGCTCTTCATCACAGTGAAAGTCCTTATTGCGGGGTCTCGTCCACCTACCCCTCTTATGAAACTCTCGATTTGCTCTGCCTTCAATGATGCTTCTCTCCACAGATGCTCAGTTTCATGCAGTAACTAATGACAAAAAACAATAAACCGCTACTCTTCTGTAGGCTTCATGTAGCGCCTGATTGAGGTATTCACACCACTTAAACCTATTTGAACATG
Source organism: Cyprinodon tularosa (assembly GCF_016077235.1). Lineage (NCBI taxonomy): Eukaryota > Metazoa > Chordata > Actinopteri > Cyprinodontiformes > Cyprinodontidae > Cyprinodon > Cyprinodon tularosa. The sequence continues at coordinate 149,929 of NW_024037842.1, read as the reverse complement.
TTGCTATGGTACAACCATCAACTTCAGTATATTTTAGTACAGAAAGCATACAGAAAGCCCATATTCTTATTTTCTTATCTTCAGGTAACACAGAGTACATGTCAGATTAAATAATACAACTTCAGCCATAGTACCTAGGTGTTACTTTATTGTATGTCTCATACCATGTCTGTTGGTTGTGCTGCCCTTGTCTTTGCAGGTGATGAAGCAGACTGAAATTGTTTTTATCTCCTCTTTCTTTCATCTTTTCTCCTTTTTTTCTGTTTTTCCTCTTCTGTTCTTAGTACATTGCAGTGTCCATATAAGCTGTAAAACTCCCTGCATAATTATAATAAAGCTGTTTATATGCATAAAACAAGCGGAACACTACGGCAATACCCCTACTGCTCCACTTGTGAAAGTTAAATCTGTTGGGCTCTTTTTTGGTATCAAGACAATTATTCGTATTGCCACATTGCCAGACAGGACATTGTGAAAAAAAAAAAAAAAAGAAGAAGAAAAAAAAATTGCTATAACTATTCTTTCCATCATTTATACCCAGCATTTTTATTTTATATAAAATTCAAATACAGCAGAGGTCATCAAGAAGTTTTTTTTTTTTTTTTTTGCAATCCAGATCAATTGAAAGAGACTGATCTGACACGTTGATGATTGAAGTGTTTTTCAATGTTTTGAAGCTGATCACTGTAAACCAATCTCCTGGGCAAAGATTAACTTTTATACTGAAGAAACTAAAAAAAAAAGTGATGCCAGAGGTTGGTGGGCCAGCTGATCTCCCAGTGGCAACAGGAAGAGGGTGCTGTTCCTCTAACCAGTTCAGCTTAAACCAAACATAAGACTGCTTTATGCCTTTGCACAGAGCAACTCTTTGCACAGCACATAATTTGATTTTAATAACAATATATGATCTTATTAAATAGAAATGTACAAATGTGACCTATATTTGATTGAAAAAAAGACTTTGAATGCATCTCATATAATACCAGACAAAATTACAATATCAGCTGCTCCTCATTAATCATATTTATTCATATTTATATAAAACACACATTAATATTTACCTCTTATATCCATAAATTTTTTTTCAAAAAAACAAACAAAAAATATTAGTTGATGTGCTCTGTGTCCATCTCTCCCTCCTCCCTTTCTTTCCCTCCTTGTCAATGGAAAAGGACTGAGCCTATTTCCTCTGAGAAACATGATCAAGCTGTTTTTCCCCACATACATGGTAATTTGAAAGAAATTGGCTGTTGTCCCAGAGGAGAGCCTGCTATAAATCATTGCATTCTGATGTGTGTCCTCAATTTGTCCTTTATGAGTGATATGGAGGAGACAAAGAGGAAACAAGAGCATCTTCCAGGGACATGCTTTGCTGATAAAGAAGGTGGATCTCATTCTTTTTAAAGTTCCCACAGGCAGGTTATGAAAGCTTTGGGAATAATAAGCGTGGAGATATGCTCGTGTACGTCTATTTTTGTTGTTAATTAGGTCCAAGAAACATTGGCTTAAATGACACAATTACTAAGAGAAAAGAAGAACAAATGTGCGTACCATTTCATGCTCCACGCAACACTGGATATGAATACTTTTAAACAATATTTTATTTTCATCGAGTCTTAGTGGGTTTCATTTAAAGGTGAAATATGTTGAGACGTAAGTGGAGGTATTGTTTATTTGAAATGGAAAATGCAGGAATGCTCTAATATTAAAGGATTGTTTTTGTCCAATATCTGAATGTGCAAACATATTTGTTGGAAAGAATATTTGTTTAAAGGGGGTTATATTATATGAACAAAACAACTGAACAATCTCTTGATAAATATTTTTCAACGTTTAACGAGACAATTAGCTCTACTTTAAGTCTGAAAAAGAAATGTTTTACATGAAAAATAAACTGAGATGCTTGAATAACCTGATTGTATTGCTACCCCTTAAACTAGCACATGTTGAAGCACCTTTAGATACAAATTGACATGGGCTTTGGATTCCATCAGCATCTTCTCGACTTCACTTGCTAAATTCTGCCTTTTCTTGCAAAGGTTCTGCCAAATGGTTCAGATATCTCTCATCCGCAGCCCTCTCCAGGGGACTGTTTCATTAATTTTTTTTTCTTTGACCTTGTTGTATTCTTGGTCTCGCTGTGAGTCTAAAGTATTTGTGTCAATCTCAAGGTCAGTGGGACAAATCCGGTCTACCAGGAAAATTTATATGGCCCTCAAGAACCAAAAGAAAAACATATCAGTGTGTTCTTTTAATGTGGAAAAAAAAAGGTTAAAATTGTTACATTAATGAGAGTTAAGTTCTAATTAATTTCTGCAATACCTGCAGCTGGCCCTTTAAAAACTTGATGAGGATCTTCAGGTTTCCTTCAGAAACCTAAAGTCTCCAGGAAAAAGCCAACTGTTTGAACTGTGCATTTTTTTCATAAATTTTTTGAATAACCGCAGTTTCATAAGAAGATATCTAACATATCTAACCCCAGATCGTGATGCTGCCTTTTGTTTTGCAACAGTAAAAGTGTTTTGTTTCATGTGCTTTTAATAGATATTTCAGAGTAAAAGCCAAGAAGTTTAAGTGTTTTATAAGACCAAAACATTTTCCTCCACAAGGTTCGGATGTATTTTGTCTACACATTGGTGTTCTTTTTCAAAGTAAAGACTTAAACTTAAATATGCTTCTTTATTTCACATGGATACCACGATTCAGGTTTGTCTTTTTATTAAAGTTAGTAATCAGTTTATTACTCTTATGATTAATTTACTCTTTACTTCTTGTGAGTATTTTTTTTCCTCTATGCATTTTGCTCGTGTTGTGTTACGCTTTACATCTCTGGCCTTTGTTCATTATACAGTTTACCTGCTCAGGACCCTCAACTGTTCTGCCTTCCCTGATTACTCACCTGGTTTGTCTTTTCACTGCTACAACTTTGAAAGCCACATTTTCACAAAAACAAAAATATAAAAACTGTAACGTGCGAGTGTATGCAGCCCTTCTCAGTCACCGTTTTTTGCTTCTGCAGTTATAGCTGTGAGTGCTTAGAACCATACTTATTACACCTTTGATCGTCTAATGATTGAATGTGTTTCCTTATCCAAATTTATCAATCTTCCCATCAGCTCTAACCTACTTTTATTTCCCTGTCAGAAAAGAAAACATCAAACAACCTACCATACACCAGGATAGTTCTTCCACTATGTTTCAAAGTGAAGAAGTTGATACACGGGGTTTTTCTTCCTCTTATAGTGTTTTTGCACATAAGCCAAAAAACTCAATTTTCTTTTCATCTAAAGAAAGCACCCTCTTACTTGTATGAAACCATCATGCCATTATTTGATGAACTCAAATTTGTTGTCCTGTAGACAGATTCTTGCACCTGAGTTGCAGATCTCTGTAGCTCCTGCAGAGTTACTGACCTCTGCCCTTTTCATATGACCAACCAGTTTAGGTGAAGGATTATGTCTTGGTAGTTCAAGTCTGTTTACTCATCAAGAGATTATTGAATGCCAGGGTTTCACTAAATATTATTTAGGGTTAGCAGATGATTAAATGGAAATCAGAATAAGATTTATTTGGTAATGATTGTCTGCACAATAATCAAGGTGCGTAACTTCTTTCACAGTTCTGACTGGATACAGACATAGTATCGGGAGAACAGAAAAAAATACAGTTTTGAATTTGTGAGAATTAAAATTTACTAATTTTATCTCACAGCAAAGTAGTTCACTTTTTAGGCTGTGAGATTTTCATTGGGTTCATTTGAGAAAAAGCCTGGACGAAGAAACTGTCTCTGTAGGGACTAATTTTTGGAAATAGCATTCTGTAGCCCCGAGCTGAAGGTAAAAATCTCAACATTTATGTCCACGATGTGTAGGATCTGCAGAGCCTGGATGTCCTGGCAGGGGCGAAGCTAGATGGGGGGCCAGGAGTGGCCATTGTCACCCTTAGCCAATCCTTAGCCACCCCTGTGGCAACCCCCAGGGCCGGCGATTGCTATAGGCGAGCTAGGCAATTGCCTAGGGCGACAAATGTGTTGGGGGCACCCTCTAGCGTCGCCCTTAGGCTTACTTCCCATTAATCATAGAATTAGAAAAAAAAGCGAATTAAACCGGTTATGAAGCGTCTGTCAGTTTGACTTAACCTTACGTATATATAAATAGCAAAATATGAACAAATAAATATACCACCGTTTTTTTATTTATTTTTTCACATTTAAGAGAAAACCGGAAAAGATTCTGATCACTTTTCAAGCGCCCTGCAACCCGGAAGTCGTGTCAGTACGGGAGCATTCATGGCGGTCTACTGCACTAAATGCGATAGCCAAAACGAGAACTCTGAAAGCAAAATTTCGACTTTAACCGAGCGATTCCTACCAGGAGACCATTCTGATGTATCGGAGGAAGAATATTTGTGTCTGGAGCCTCACATGTTCGACCCAGATGTTTCAGATGAAGAGAAGGCAGCGGACGAACAACAGCGAGTTGGACAATCGGTCTGCGCCAGGTGACGTCAATGTTTACCTCGGGCGCGGTGCATCGTGGGAAAACCACCATATTAGGTGAAAAGTCGAGATAAGCCACACGCGGCTGTTCTTTCGGCACAATTATTTACCAGAAATGACACGATCGTGTTGTGTGAGAGGCTGCCAGTCCCGGTGTCGTGCCAAGGTAGTTATCCCTGCGAAAATTTGTATCCCCTCGTCGGGAGCGCGCACGGAGTAGGAAGAACAACCCGAGTTAACTCCGCTTCAATTCCAACGTGCAGAACTTGAAATTTGAAAGGTTTTACGTGTATGAAAGTTGAACTTTACTGTTTTATTCTTTACTTCACATGTTATAGCAGAATATCGCCAGTGATATTGATCTAAAACTAATAATAAAACACAAACGTTTGCTTGATAGCTGGTCGCTGACAGCAGTGTCTACTCCTCCCTCTGAAAGCAAACAGATCCTTGTTCTTTTTCACACGTTCCTTAAAAAAATCTCTGTTTCACAGTGTCCAAATGTTCTCATCCCATTGAAAACTGTTGTAAACCATATACTTGTAATAAAAATGAAATAGAAAATGGAGTGCACGTGTAATCATTAAAGACTATATGCAGAAGGAAAATTATTTTTTCCTGGTTGAAATTTAGTACTTAAATCTATATCTGTGTTTATAGTAACGTACAATTTATCTATGTTTTACTATCCTTAATAAATAGTTTGTCTTCTAACATCAGCCGTTTTATTTCATCCCATTTTGCCAGAACTGGCAATATGGGATGAAATAAAACCTGCTATAATCTGTTCCCCCTGTCTAAATCAGACAAAAAAGGCCCCAGCTTTTTCATTTTTGGCTTATAAGCATCTTTTATGATGACAACTAACTCCTGAAACTTTGGAGTCGATTGACCTTTATTTCTTAAAGTTATAAGGGGTGAACAAATTATTGCAGGCCACCTGCTATAATCTGTTCCCCCTGTCTAAATCAGACAAAAAAGGCCCCAGCTTTTTCATTTTTTGCTTTTAAACATCTTTTATGATGACAACTAACCCCTGAAACGTAGAAGTTGATTGACCTTTATTTCTTAAAGTTATAAGGGGGGAACAAATTATAGCTGGCCACCTGTTATAATCTGTTCCCCCTGTCTAAATCAGGCAAAAAAGGCCCCAGCTTTTTCATTTTTAGCTTAAAAATATATTTTATGACGACAACTAACTCCTGAAACTTTGGATGTGATTGACCTTTATTTCTTAAAGTTATAAGGGGGGAACAAATTATAGCAGGCCACCTGTTATAATCTGTTCCCCCTGTCTAAATCAGACAAAAAAGGTCAAAAAAAAGGGGGGGGGGGGGGGGGGGGGGGGCGCAAAACTCAATCTCGCCTAGGGCAACCACCAAAGGGCTAGAACCGGCCCTGGCAAACCCTATCGTTTATTTCCCTCTAAGACAGATGGTGGCAACAGTTATACTCTCAAGTGGAATATTTAAAACATTTTATTTTTTGTGGTTAAATATACACATCAATATACTAACATCAAAGATGATAAGCACAGAATTCATGTTCTTTTCAGAGCTTGATTTTGTGTTAAATGGGGTAAAGAGAAAAACATGTGTCTCTGCAAGTCATCTAGGAGTCTTCAGTGAAATCAAAGATAAATAAAAATTTTAATAAAAAAATGATCAAATAATTAATTTATGTAGATATTAGTACTTGTAAATATCCATTTTATACAGAACATTTATTGATACAAGTAGGTAAGTAATGACAATGATGATTGATTTACGCCCCAGAATTCAAAACTGAGTTTCATCCAGTATACCTTTTAATCAAAAAATTACAGATGTTTAAATATATGCGCCTATTTTTTAGCAAAGGCTGTAGGAAAATATAGTTTGTCTTTATTTAGAAAATATGGATGTTTTGGTTGTTAATTTTCCTGTTGGAACAATGTAGATGGACTGTGAGGTTCTGGTGCCGATCCGCTTTCGGCCTCCCCTTAGTGTACATTGGTTATTGTCTAGCCACCCTTATAAAAAATTTCTGGCTATGCTTCTGTGTCCTGGATGATCCTCTCTGCAGAATTAATTGTTTCATGCAGACTGCACTGTGCCTGTTTGAGCCAAATCACACAGTAGTGCATTACGCAGACAAGTATTTTTTTTTTATATTATTTATCATTTCTGTTTAATTATTCATTTTATTTATTGAAGACCACTAATAATAATCTTTAACCTTCTCATATCTATGTTGTTCCGTTACATAAAATCCAATTAAAAAATATTAATCTTTGTGGTTTTAACGAGAAATTTCTTTGCGAAATGTTGAATTTTTGCAATGCTATAGTTAATTAAAAATGACGTAATTTCCATTTTCCGTAAGCAAATGAGCCGCGGAGCGGGGCTGTTTTTAGTGTAATGTTCCTTTAAAGCCTGCTGCCCCCCCGCAGCGTCGTCATTGCGCAGAACAGTTTGAACCAAAAAGCGGAGTGACCTTCCTCCGCGTTCAGTCTGAGAGGGGCAGCACTGGAGCAATAAAGCCGCTCACACTTTCCCAAAGTCCACCGCCACAGCCTCAGAAATGAACAACAACTTAGTCGGAGATGAAGTCGGGTAAGACACGTTTAACAGAACTCCCCCTTGTTTTCGCGAGACATATTCCGAGCGCTTTTGTAACTTACAGCCCGCGCGCTGTGTTGTTAAGACGATATTTGACAGCTAGCTGCGGCTAACGAGCTCGCTTAGCTCCGGTAAGCCGAGGAGGAAACACGGCTAAAAAGTGAAACTAGTGCTCAAAGAAGGTGGGCTGTTTGTGTCACGGCTTCCAGCGAATTCAGCCACGTTCAGTCGCGCTAATGCCATGCTAATTGTCATTTTGTTTTATTGTTGTCACCTCTTTCTAGTTAGCTCGAAGCAGCAGAGGCTAGTTGTGCTAACGATCGGTAGTGAGGCGAAAGTCTGCTCTTGACTTCGCCGCGGCTAGGACATTTAGCGGGCACCGATGGAGAACAGAGCATCCTCTGTACTGAGCTGTTAGACTGACATTTATCGTGTGGTATTGTGTGTTTAAGATCTCCACCATGGAATAAATACAGTAGTTAATAGACATCCAGAACTTCACGATAATTGAGTCGACACCAGGAGTTGGGATGCTCCGCATGCATCGCTCTCCCACCGGGCTCCGCTCCGCTCCGTTCGGGCTTTTACAGCAGAGCTGCTGGCTCCTGCTCTGGCTTCCTAACGTCACGGATCTGTCCCGGGCTAACTTACGTGGCAGGATGTCTTGTATGAAAGACCTTTTAATGCCGTTGGATGCAGTGTTTAAAGAGCCAAGTGGCTTTTCACAAAGAACAGCTCAACTCTAGTCTCATAAAACCTTGTAAGCGTTGCACCGTGTGTTTATTTCCTGATGTTGCAGTGTTTTTCTTGGAACCTGCCTTGTTCCATCCTTGAAGAAGTAACAGCAGCTTTTGTATTGAACACGTTAAAGGTGCAGCAGTTTTTTTCATGTGTGTTTTTTCTCTCTCTGATGCATCAACATTTATTTCTTTACTATAATTAGTGGTAATGTTTGGTCTCATCTTTTTAGGAAACTTTTTGTAGGTGGACTGGACTGGAGTACTACACAAGGTAGGTCTTAACTAGTATTGCAAGAGTGTAATATATCATTAATAGAGCTGCACAATAGTAGGAAAAGGACACATTTCCGTTTCAATTGGTCATTAAGATCCATATCTGCTTAGGCAATAAAAGACCCTGAAACTTAATCCAAATGGCCAAATGTGTGTGAAAAATGTTTGAATGCACTAGAAATGGAATATAATGTTGCATGCACGAAGCAGTGGTGTCAAAAGTACACACATTTGTTACTTGTGCAGTTTAAAAACACTCTGGTAAAAGTTGAAGTACCAACTTGACCTCTTTACTCAAGTAAAAGGGAAAAAGTATGAGCTCCAAAAACTATTTAAAGTATAAACGTATAAGGTAACCTGTAATAAAAACAACCAGATGCCACTATATAAATTGAAAACTAATTTTTTCGACTATTTCAAAACATTCTTTGAGATAGGACCAAGGATGAGGGAGGTTTTGTTGGGCTCCCTCTCCATCTCTCGATAAGCTCTCGCCTCTGTCTGACCTTTAAGTTATTTCAACATCTTTTTCCGAATCCGACGTTGTAGACAATTCACGTTTGCAGTTTGAGGAACACCTGCTTGTTTCTGATGATTTCCTTTGCCATTAGCGCAAATTTGACGAATAGCTAACCAATGAGTGTTTGCGTTATGTGACTCATCCAATTACACTAGTTTACACTAGATGTGCATGGCGCCAATGATCTGCATTTGATGGTGCAAATAAAATAAATATTTATTAACATTAAACTGAAGCCAAGAGTAACGAGTAACGTTTGTTTTAAAAATGTAAGGAATAGAAAGTACAGATACTTGTGTAAAAAAATTAATGAGTATAAGTAAGAAGTAGGAAGAAAAATAAGTAATGGAGTAAAGTATAGATACCTATAAAGTGTACTTGGCTACAGTAACGAGTAACTTTGTTACTTGACACCTCTGGCAAGAAGCCCTTTATGATTGCAACATTTCACACATCAACAATGCTGTGATGATTGTGGTTCAATATATTGTGCAGCGTATTCAAATCTGTTAACTTGATCTTTAAGCATAATAAAATACCTTTGTGTGTTGGTTAAAATTAAAAGGATGTTTTGCTTTTGAAAGCTGATATACTCTATAAATTTGAATAAAATAAAAGTCCTCCTTCAAATACTTTTTTCATCGGTTTTTATTTTTTTTCTGCAGGTATTTCCTTTTGACATCCAATTGTCAGTCTTAGATACTCTGAATGCAGATGCTCTGCCTTAATATTTTTTAATCAGCATAAAAGGTCATGTTCATTATTATAGAATATTTTAACCTTTAGAGAAAACTTACAAGAGGAAAAAGCCTCCTGCATATTTGTCTATAAAGGAAACATCGGAGTGAAATATGGGCTTTATATTCGAGATGTAGGATTTTTAGTTTGTTTTGGTTGATTTGGAAAAATCTAAACTTTTAAGGTAAATCAAGCACAGTCAACCAGGGATTTGTCTCTTTATGCATAACGAGACATGTTTATATGTCTCTTATATGCATACATACTAACAGCAGCATATATCTGCTTGGGTTTTAGTTTTATATGTTAAGAACAGGTGTGATAGTTCCAGCGTTTCCTCTCTAGCATCATATTCCATAAAAGAGAAAACATGTTATCCTGTTTTTTTTGTTTTTTTTATGGATGAAGGATTTTTGGATCCAACAAAATATTACTGTGTTACAACATATTCCAAGTCTGTGCATAAAACTAGACATCCCTAACCTTTATCTAAACAGTCTTGTTGAATACATGCTACTAGTTGGTAGAAGTTTTAATTTTGGTTTATTTAATGAACAAAAAAATAGGTTTTCATTATTTGTTGCGCTGATCAAAGTAAAAATGGGTTTATTTAAAAATGGGGTTATTTTGTTTTTATATCTGTTTTGTCATAAAGTCAGGAGAATATATCTATTTTTTGTATGAATACAGTTTGATTTTTGTTTAGAGATGAATTTTTATTTTGTATTTACCAAAGCAGCGTTCTATAGGAACAATAATAAGCAGTGAGTTTAGGTTTACATTCCCCTTACTTTCAGACCCAATAGGAGGTGCCTCAGGTTTGCTTAAAGCCTTTCTTTCTCATGGTTAATATACCATTGTTTAACTTTGCACAAGAGCTTGTCTGTATTTACTGCCGTCTTAACTTTAAGATCTGCACCACAGTTCAGTGTAACTCGATGGTTTCTTCTGTGCCAATCCCAGAGGGCTTTTAAACAATAAGAAATTACTTTTTACCAATTACTTTAACTCTCCAAAGTGACTTCTCATTTGTTCAAACTTGCTTGTCTTGGTTGAGCTGGCTCTCTGGGTGTGTGCTAGATTTGCATTGGTTGGTAACGTGTTTGGCTCTCTGCAAGATGACACTAGGTCTGAGCTCTGTTTGCTCGTTGGGAGTTTCTGCATGCAACTTAAACTAATTAAATGTTTTCACATAAATAGTGCAATCCCTGGTAATTTGATACAACATACATCCAAAGTCACCAGAGAAGTTTCAGGGTTTAATATCCCAGGTTAATTTGTTAAAAACATTTTTATTTTATTTATATGCTTCCTTATGTGCCAGTTACATCTCCACAGCTTTTTTTAGTACTAAACATATTTCTATGCTTCTTTTAACACAATCAAAAGAACAAGGAATCAAAATCATTATCGTATATCTTTGTGCTGTGCAGATGAAAAAGATGGATTAGTTCAATCTGTGGTTGAGATTTCATATTGTTACACAATGTGATGAGTCAATTTAATGTCTGTCTTTGTTTTCTTAGAAACACTGAGAAACTACTTCTCACAGTATGGAGAGGTAGTAGATTGTGTCATCATGAAGGACAAAACGACAAATCAGTCGCGAGGCTTCGGCTTTGTTAAGTTCAAAGATCCTAATTGTGTACGAACAGTGCTGGAGACGAAGCCACATAACCTTGATGGAAGAAATGTGAGTATTTTCGACTAAATACAGGCACAGTTCAAAACGGTAAAACACACTTTCTTAGGGGTTACCCCTGGTTAAGTATTGTGCTATACATTGCGTATTTTATTTCAGTAGGAAACTATGTGTGAAAAACCCTCAAAAACTAATTTTTGGGCTGTGCTTGAATATCAGTGTGAATGATTGTGTTTACATAACTAGGTTCTTCTGCACAAAGTCAAATCTATGGACAGTGATGTTTTGATGATTGTGGAGAATAATGTAATGCCATGTTATTGACCTATTGTCTGTATATACACACCTACCTAATTTTAGACTAAGTTCTTGTATTTTAGTACTTCAGTTTGTAAGTGAATCAATAAATTATCACACAGTCATTGAAATCATGCATTTCTGTTTTGGTTATCATGTCTCTTAGGTAATGAAAACTCATTTCAGTTTCATTTGATTATTTTAAGAACAATTACAAAGGATTTTTAACTGAGAGATATCAGTCTGCTGAATCTCTTTCTTGTATTGCACACAGTGTATAGTGTATTCTTGTTGACGGCCTCTTACTAGATCAATGCTGCATGGCATGGAGTTATTCAACCTGTGGCTCTGCTGACCTCAGGGTTCCCTCTACTTTTATAATATGTTGCACATGTCATGGAAAAATAAAAGCCAGCACACCTTTAAAATTAAGTTTTTTTTTAAATATATGTTGAAATAATGTAAAGAATTTGATAAATGGCACCAGAGCAATAGAGGCCCATATCTACCATAGAAGGCAAGATTCCAGGTGCAGGCTATGCAAATTGTCCCCAGAAACAGTCCAGCATCTCACAGCAGGATGGAAGATATGAAAGGGATATGTGGAACATCATAAAAAAATTGGCTAGTATAGTTTACAGAAACATCTGTGCAGAGTACAAACTGGAGACCCCCAGGTCAAAATGGGAGCCCACCTTTCAAGGTGGTGGAGAATTAAGGAGCTAAGAGCCTTTCAGATACTAACAGACAAAATTGTTGTGGCCAACTATTCAGACATTATGATCATTGATAATTAGCAGAGGAAAGCTGTAGTGATCGATGTGACCATCCCAAATGATGGACGCATCAGGACAAAAGAACATGAATAATTTGAGAAATACCAAGGGTGCAATAAGAACTAGAAAGAGCCTGGAAGGTGAAGGCAACTGTTGTGCCCTTGGTCATTGGAGAACTGGGGGGAGTAACCCCTATGCTGGAGATGTGGCTCCAAGAGATACTTGGAGAAAGAGCAGAGATCTCCGTCCAGGGACAGCAAAGATACTGTGAAGAACCCTCAAGCTTCCAGGTCTCTGGTAGAGGAACTGAGCCTGAAATGAAGCAGACACTGTGGCCCATTCCTGTCTATGATGCTGGTTTCTGTAAGAACCAAAGCTTCCAGGAAAATTAGAGAAGACAATCCAATACTTTTACCAATAAAACACTTTTTACTATATTTAATAATTTTTCAGACGCCTCTAGCCGCCTTTTTATACATATTTTTTCCAAAGTAGTGACAAATCTAGTGAATTTTTTTTCTGTGTCGGAGACTGGGGAAAGCATGAAAACACTGATCGCTTCAAGTTCATTGTCCTCAGCGAGCAGTGAATGGTGCTGTTAGCTCCTCCCTCCAAAGCTCTGGCAGGTTCAGTAGCAAACCAAGCCTTAAGTCAGAGAGAAGAACTTCCCTTTGTTTTCAACGTTAAAAATGAATCACACATACCCAAAGCTTTCATTGATCCACCCTGGATTACAAAGCAGGATGTAAATATGTTTTTTTTTTTCTGAAGCTGTTTCTATACAATGCATCCCTCCCTGCATTTATTCAATACACAGCCTCATGTGTGCCTCTGCCATCTTTAGGATGAATTTGATGACATAAGATTGATTTATATAGTTTATGTTTAGGTGAAGTATTAATAAATACCATACATTTTATTTATTTACTTTTAAACTTTGTCCATTATATATATATTTTTAATCACTTTCTCTTGCCAATATTGATATTCCTCTGTGCTACGGATCAAAGCATAAATCATTGCCGTCTGAAGCAGAGGGAGAAATAAGGTGAAAGAAGGGTCAAGGTGAATGTGCTTTTAGTTCCAGCCTGTGAAAATTATCCTAATCTTAACGTATGTTGCAATTGAACAACACTTAAAGGATACTGTTTAGCTCTCATGTATAATGAGTCAGATACATTTTAAACAACACAACCCGGCTTAATATCAGGTCATGTTTCTTTTGATATATTTTTTTTTTTCTTTTTTTCTGGTTGCATTTTCAGATGAGTCTATGAAAGGAAAAATAAGACGCTGCAAACTGGACCATTAGATCGCTACAGTAAAGCTGGAATTTCAGTTGTTCAGGTTGAATACAAAGTTGAAGAACCATGCTACTGTAGCAGCACTGTTAAAAAAAATCTCAGGTGAAAGGTGTTAACGGGGCCAAGATTTCTTCGATAAAGACCTGCAGCTTGTCTGGATTTCTGGTTTCTCTCATTCTTCTCTCCTCAGTAGAGCATGGATTCTCAGGGTTAATTTCAGAGTAGTTTGCTGGCAGCCAATCAGTGATGCTATGCACATTTAACCAGGTACTGCTACTTTAGGCAGTATGTGCAGGTGCCAAGTCTTGCTGGAAAACAATATCAGCATTTCCATAAAGCTCTGGAGGGAAGGTGGGAAATATGAAGTGCTGTAAGAATCCCTGGAAAATGATTTTGCTGACTCTCGAGTTTAGAAAACACATCAGACTGATACCAGCAGATGGCATGGGTCCCCAAATCATCACTCACTATGGAAACTCCGTACTGGATCACAAGCAGCTTGGAATCCAATTTTATTTAAAGATGAGCTTTTTTTTTTCTTTTTTACCAAAAAGCTTCTAAAACACAGTTTTAATGTGATGAGCTTCAGTAAAACTCTGAAGGCAATTTGATTGTTCAGCCAAAAGAGTTCAGTATAACAGTTGGTTTTATTTTTAGTTGGTTTTATATATTTGACCACATTTTATAAGAAACTGATTTTTGAGTTTTTATTCCTTCCAGACAAAATCAACAACATGTACAGAAAGATACCTAAAATGTATTACTGTGTGACATGCATATAACTTTCCTTTTTAAACCAAGTAACCATAATTACTTTTGTGATGATTCTCTATTTTATTGAGATCCATCAGTATTCTGCATGTAACTACCTTTTGATTGAAGACATTTAAAGGTGCTTCTCTGTGAAAATAATGGAAAACTGTTTTCTTCGCCTCCCCTGGCAGATTGACCCAAAGCCATGTACACCCAGAGGAATGCAGCCTGAAAAGTCACGAACTAAGGAGGGCTGGGTAAGAGATCTGGTTCCTTCTGAGGAGGGTAGGTTAGGTGCATTGGTGTATTTTCCAGAATAAAACCTGTTTAGAACAGTTTTTCTCTCCATTCCCTCCTAAAGTTTGTCTTGAGTGCCTTTAATAAGATACATGTCATACTTTCAATATATGTAAAAAGTGCTTCCCCATATTTTAGCACTATGGGAACTGTAGATCAACAACCTCTTTGTATAACCACGTTTTTTTATACAAACAGGATCAGCATTTTTTCCACTCTTATGTGAAGTTTTGCCTCTGTAGGGGTCTTCTGACTTAAGCTGAGTGAACATAGGATTTAAAATTGAAATGGAGTTTATGATGCAAAAGATATCTCCAAGCAATGGATGCTTTCCTCCAACTTGGATAATTTTTGGGTCAATCAACAATGCTGCCCAGAGGGACAAAGTGACTCCAAATGATCTGCATGGGTTTTGTAGCAAAGTGTTTTTAGATTTTAGTTATTTATTTTTTTCTGTCAAAATGAATTTCTATGCAGCATATCTTGGCTTTATGCGTCCGGGGCATTTATAGATGAGGCCTTTCTTCTTGCCACTGGCTCTCTAACGATCCCTGAGCCGTTTAGCTGGTTTTTGCATTGAAAATGTGAAATGTTTTTGTTAAAAATAAGCTATTTCAGCAGCATGCTGCTTCACTTGCTTGATATCCGTGCACAGCAGCAGTGAAAGTGGAAGATGCATTGGTCTTTGAACTGCAGAGACTGGAGTTGCATTGACGTGACATGTTAGGAGTTTTACCCCAGGGCAGTAGAAGAGCCTAATTTCTTCTGCACTGTCGAGGGAGATAATAACTCAGTGACCTCCCCCTCCTCCATAAAGTGATCATTTAACACACTTTGATATCAAATCCATACATGTCTTTTTTTTATTTCAGAAGGGCAGCAAAGCTGAAAGCAATAAATCTAAGAAGATATTTGTAGGAGGAATTCCTCATAACTGCGGGGAGCCTGAACTCAGGGACTATTTCAATAGATTCGGAGCGGTAAGTATCTCCAAATAACTGTTTTGATTATTTGAACAATTAAGTATTGAGCTCGGTTAAAATGACTTTAGAGTATGCTGTGTACTAAAGAAGTGTTTATTTCATTGGATTTCTCTTACTCTTGACGTTTTGACACATTTAGTTTTTTTTCTTTTTCAAATTACCAAATGCATTACATGGATGACCTGAATAAATACAAAATACAGATTTCAAATGTTTTTCATCCATCACGAGAAGAAAAGCTCCATGAATCAGCTTGTCACTGCTTTTAAAACCAAAACAAAAAACCCAGAACCTACTAACTTAGGTGGTAACAACTGCCATTAAGTGTTTACAATATCTGGTAGTATGTCATCTATAAAGGGCTGGTTATGCTCCCGCAACAGAGTGTCGCAGTGAGCTTGACGCAGGTGTGTTGTAGATATTTTTTGATTTATGTCCAATTTTGAAACGTGGTCTGCACGCCACAATGAAAGAGGGACAATACAATATCTGCGTTAAACATGACGCACGCAGAGGACCTGGCTTCTGAGCATAAACCAGCCTGAAGGAAATCTTTCCTGCACTTTTTTTGCAGAATAGGTTTGATGAGGCAATTATTTTTTTTTTTTTTTTTCGATGGTCTGTTTAAGGTCACTGCACATCATCTCCATCTCAATTGATTCCAGACTTTCACCAAGTCAACCCCCAAAAATATTTAGGCAGGTCCGCTGGCTGTCCTGGTTTCAGTCATTGGTTTGCTGCATTTTCAGGTGTCAGCAGAATTTAGTGTTCCATCACAAAATGCAAGCTGTCCAGGTCTGAAAGCAGCATAGCAGCCATCACTCTGCCACCACCATGTTTGATCATCAGTGTCTTTTTCTCTAGAACACTTGTTTTCTTTTTTTTGTTTTATACCAGACATAATGGGACATAAACTTTCTTGGATATGTTACTTTCTGTTGATGGAAGAAGTTTTGGGAATATTAGAATTTTTTTTAAATTTTTTTTAGAGGTGTGGTGTGCCATTTATTATCTTTTTGGTCTACATGGGTGTTAGTGTTGTCTTATTGATGCCCAGTCTCTTTCTTATTGGTGGACCATGTAGTAACTGAAGCTCTTGTGGTAATTTCGGTTTTCTGGACACTCCTGTTTTATTATGGCTCTCAATGTTTGACTTGAATTATAAAGCATCAGACATGCAGCAATAAATATCCCCCTGTTCATCTTTTAAATCAAATGGTGCCTTGGCTGCCTCCAGTCGATTGTTGCGGCTCCAAGGTGTAGCTTCCACACCAGCAACCTGGGGCTAGTTTGCATTAAATCATTTTAATCTATATGTGCCAGTGGACACATTGCTTGTCAAGACACAACACTGTTTATCCCCCTTTAGTAACGGTTTATAACCTTTCTGGACTGCTAGATGCCAGTGGCTGTTTCTCAAAAGGCAAAACATCAAAAGGAGATATGTTAACTTATGAGATCATTTCGTCTTTGTCATGGTAGAGGCTGGTTTGTGTTTGTGAAATTAAACGCTTCTTTTAATCTTCTTTTTTGTATTTGCTTGGGTTATCATTTTTATTTTGCTTTCTTTTTTTGATAAAAATTTTTTTCCTGGAATACTCAAGTGCGAAAGAAAAGGAAAGACTGAGAAAATCTGTTAGAAAGCAAACACTTTTCCATGGCACTGTATAAAACTGTTAACTTGGAGGGGATAGTCTTATCAAGTGGAATATGAAAGGATCCTGTCCATTTTTCTAATGGAGCCACTGTTTTCCTTCGTCCCTTTCAAGGTCACAGAGGTGGTAATGATCTATGATGCGGAGAAGCAGAGGCCCCGAGGTAAAAGCTGATCCCGTTTCTCTCTCCCCCTTCTGTCCCACTCTATTCCTCACCATCTTAAATCCCATGACAAACTATTCTGGCCCAAAGAGAAAAATCACAACCCATTCATTTCCATTTAAATCAGTTCCAGTTAAAACATTTTACCCTACAGCAGGTTATGTGATGAACACAAACTAAAGAACAAAAGCAGTCAAAGTGGATTAGAATAAACCCAGAATGTGTGTCTGTGGCCTACTTTAATAAAGAATTCAGTTTCACAAAATGAACATACTTACTAGTAAAATCATGATTGCCAGAAATCACCTCATTGTGTCGCACATGGTCTCCTGTCAACATTTCTTTTTGTGCCCTGGCCCTTTTTTCCCACACTGTTTGGTATTACTATAGCTATTGTAGAGTTTGCTTTGTAGTGTGTGCTTTATGACCATGTTAGAGAACATGAGGCCTTTCCTGTGATTTTCCTCTGATTGATTTTCTGAAAATAAAATCGTAAATCAAACAAGGAAACTATTTATTTTACTGAAGGACAATGAACTTAAAAAAGAAAAAGGCTCCAAATTGATTACATATAGTTTAAATATAAAAAGAGTTTGTGGATAAAAAAAAGGAACCTTCAGCAAAGCGGTTCTTGTTCTCTAACTTGCAGCCATCAATGGTTCTGCACAGCATTCCAGTTATTCATTAGTCCATCCACATGTTTAACATACATTCAGTGAAAAAGACTAAGAATGGTATAACTCTACATATTTCCATATTTCTGTAACCAAATCCAAGGCATCAGTAATGTTTTACTAATACTTTGGATTAAAAAAAAAATAAATTTAAAAAATCATCAGGTAGGAATATTAGACCATGATGCTCTGCAAAAGCATTCTTATATCTTCTATAAGCAGCGTTATTGTTAAATTGTCTTGCTGAGAGACATCAGTTTTAAAGACACCAAGTTTTATAGTTCAACTTAAAATCTCTGTCTGACATCCATGAGCTGCTGGAAGGTGAGGACAGTGAAGCTAAATCTTTAGTACTTCAGACACCACTGATTGCTAAATTGAAAATGTAGCTGTATTTTGAACTTCCTAACTGCCCGCTTAAGACTATTAGATGTTTTTGTCTTCAGTAGATCTGAGGGAAACGAGTATTTAATTTCCTCCAATATCTTCTTGCTGTCTAGCAGCTAATCTAAGTAAATTAGCTTTTAGCTGGATGTAAGATCTAATTTCTTAGCCTAACTTGGTACCAGCTCAGACTATCGACACTGTAATTGATATTTTATTGTATTATATTGTGTACTCTGCAGGAAGCAGGTTATATTTAAAAAAAATACAACTAATCAAAAGTTATTATTGGCAATATCTAGAAACAGAGTAATAATCTGTTTTTAATTGTTCCCCCTTTTTTTAAATGATTCAGTTGTTTGCATTTTAGTGGCAAATTATACTTAAGCTATAAATGAATGTAGTGTTTAAATTGTTATAATGGAAATAAAGCCCTTGGAACAGATTCTTGCTTCAGTAAATGGTATTAATATGTCTACATTCTATCTTTCTTCACTTCCCACTGTTTTTAGAAAGGTTCACATTGCAATATTCTCCCCAAAGATATAGCTCTACATTTTTTCAGATATTTTATCCATGCAGTTTTTTCTCCATGCCATTGTAAAGGCATTTTCTTTTAATACATAAAGTACATTTAGAAAATCCCACATGGGATGTATTAATGCAAATCCGAGTCCACAGTGGCTTTAATTAAGCAGGTTGATATATATCTTCATGAAGACTTATTACCCAAAGTGGTATTTTTATGTTTTGTTTTTTTTAAGCTAGTAAATTTCTCTCCCAAAATGCAACACATGAAGTAGATTTATACATTTTAATGTAAAAGTTCATAAAAATGTCTTTTGAGAGTGAAAAAGAAACCACTACCTCATAGGGAGACAAAATGTGGGAAAATTGGTGCTCCAAAAAATCCAGCACTTAATCACAGTGTGAAACAGGCATATTGAGAACAGCATGAGTATCTAAAGAGGTATTTGTCCTTCAGAGAGGAGCGGCTGGCAGCCCCAAATCCGTGGTGGAAATAGGATTGTTACCACAGAAACAATACCGTTATTCTAAATGGTGTTTCTGCTCATTGAAAAGTTTCTCTAACCCATTTCCCGACTGCAGAAATGACTGACTTTTACATCTGTCCAGTAAAGTCATAAATATATGATGAGCCTTTGACATGTGTCGACACTTTTAGCATGCACGGCCTCCTCGGGAATCAGACTCGTCCCACTGGCTGGGCTTGTGTCAGACTCTGCCCACTGAGTTACAGTCACAGCTGTTTCATCTGCATTCGTCCTACATAGCAGTGGTGCAACGCCCGCTGACCCACGACTTGCATTACCACTCCGCCTTTTCTGTCCTCATTCATCCACTGTTGGGAAAAACCCAGAATAGTTTGTCGTTGGAATTTAACATGATGTTTCTGCATCAGTAACAATCATATATATATATATAGACTTTTTAATAGTATTAACATTTTCTGGTACTAAAAGTATATTATATGCTTTAAAGATTGGAATAAGTTTTCTTTAACTGGATTTAGAAGTAACTTCTATTTGTATCTTAAATGGCATAGTATGTTTTCCCGTTTGTAGAAAGTTAAGTATTTTTGTAAGTAAGCCCTTTCTATTTTTCTTTCTTCTGTCCCCTTTCTCCTTGTGAATGGTTTGAATGTGATTAACTGTGTTTTTTATAAGATTTGTCTTTTCTCCTTTAGGTTACTTTGCATTGAATGGTAACACAGAGGTACAGGCCTGATGTAAAAGCAAATCATTTTTTACTCTGAAATGGGGAGTACATAAGGTGCATCAGATTTTATGCTGGGTTCAGACTGTTATCAGTGGTTGGAGAGACCTGACATACTGAGAGTTTTCAATCAGGTTATTCTGGTTAATAGACATATGAAATATTTACTGCGTTTATTTGAACTATGTTTTATTCATCGGTAAAAAAAACTGGAACTGCTTTGACAGTTGCACTGATCAGTTCATTGGCTTAGTGTCAGTTTAACGACGAGTTACACAGTGGCTGTTTTTGATATACATTTATCAATGAAGCAGTTGATATATAAACACACAAGTTAATTGGTAATATTATGTGAGAATCCATGGAGGAGTTTATTATTATTAAAGAAAATAATTTGGTTAAGTAGAAGGAAAACATTTGGTGGAAATGGTTTAATGAGCAACTGTGATAACGACAGCAGTGAGCAGATTATGTAGCAAAGTCCATAGAGGAGTTTAGGGATTAAAAAAAGTTGGACTATAACCAAATTTGGTTCTTTCTAAGCTGTTTTTACTGTTACTGAAATAAGTAAATTTCAATCACCTAGTTCTATTGGACCTAACTTAGAGTTAATTCATATAAAAAAAGCAAGCTAACTTTAAAAACATCAAAGTAAATCAGTTAAACAAAAAATGATAATAAATAAAACATGCGTGTTAAAGTGGTGCGAATACATGTTGCATACTATTTTATTTTTCCCGTCAAAATAATTTTAAAAATGTCCTGAAATGGTACTAAACTGTTGAGTTTATATTAACTCTCAACACAGCAAGATGGAAGAGAGCTTAAACATACCCAAAATTATCTACGACTTTTATGAAAGTTAAATCCATCAAATAAAAAAATCTTTAATCTCCAATAAATTACAAATTACAGTTAATTTACTGTAATTGATGCTTTTATAAATTAGTAAATTCAATTAATACACAAATACTGATGTCATAAAGCCTAGATTTTGATTAATGATGTTCTTCTTACAGCTATAGAAAGCAGGATAATTGGAATAAGAAGATATCAAACCACTATAAATAATGAATTCTGTATAGAGACATGTGGGCTGAGTAAAAAGTATAATAATTTTTTATGTATAGGTGCGACTACAAATATTGTAGTTTACTGATATGGACCTTTATTTAGAATGACATTTTAAATGGAATGCATCTGTCTGATGTCATTTCCAATGCTATTGATCTTTAAAAAAAAAAAGAGAAAAAAAAAAGGTATGAAAACAGCATTGAGGTTTCTTTGTGATTTTACAAAAATTATCCAGATCTTTGAGTGACAAAGTAAGAAGCTGTGAATGATTTGCCGTCAAAATAAATGGCCCTGATCTACAGAACCTTGTTTGCAAAACAGAGTTATGAACATAGCCAGGACAAGTTGTTCCTGATATAGCATAAGAAAAAAAAGCAACAGAAAAGGCAACTCTAGTAAAGAGTTATGAAGTAGACCTCATAAAATACACCGCTAGTCTGACTATTGACACTTACAGAAATAGAATTTTTGTGGCTCTGATAATATAGTTATAAATTCATAAGTTTTCGTATTTGACTCAATACAAACTGTAAAAATTTACTCTCACGATCCAGTTGATTAAATTCAAAATTTTAAAACGGATGATGTCTAACTTTTGAATCCTTTGTTCCTTTAAGAATAAACATTTCAGCCTCTTGCTGATCCTCATACATAGAACCATGGAGTAGAGATTGCTTTACCTCCTCCATATCTATTAACATCTCAGACTTGGAGTCTCTGTGTCTTTATGACTGTTTTCCATATTTTATTAGCTGTGTCTACCCGCCATGTGCGAAGGCATCTCCAAATAAACTTATAAAGATTTTATTTTTCTGATCCTTACAAGTCACTAAAGGTCTAACGATAATGTTAATTATAAATTCACAGTCATGGTGGCACTATTAAGAAGATTGAAGTGTCTTGACTTAAAAGAAACCCAAGTCATTATAACTGTCCATACTACTGACTTAACCAACTGGGTCCTACCCTCTCAAGACACTTCAAACTTCTTAATAGTGCCAACATGGCTGTTAATTTAGGTTGGGGACTGGTCATTGACAGATGTTATTAATAGCTGTAGAGCAGAAGGCAGAGGAATGCCTGGCGTTGCACTAGAGGTCTCTGAAATCTCCTTCGTCTCTCAGGATGTTTAATTGGATTCAGGTTAGGTCCCCAAGTGGAGATGTGCTCTCAACCCAGTTCTGCCAGAGCCCAAAGATAATCAGATTGAAAGTAGATCACTGCGGCGCCGAGCAGCTTGTTAACTCTGAAGAGAAGTTTTATAGAACATCAGATGAAGTAGTTCATTGAGCAGTTGGTGTTGCCTAAAAGTTTGACTTTGAGCTTCATCCATCTTGGTGCAGCTTGTGTATTCCCTGTGAAACCAGTAAATGATCAGTTTAGGGAAACTGGGGTGACCTGCATCTCTGTGTTACCGCTGTGAGCAGTTTTTCCAACTGTCCATTTTAGGCTTATCCTGGCAGACTCAAAAGTAAAAAAAACTGAATTTGGGAAAGCTTGGAGAAAGCTTTAGGCATTCTACAGTTTGTGTTACTCCATATTTCTGTGATGCATTAACAATGGCTGCTGCGAGTGTGTGCTCCACAGCAATATACCTGGGGCAAATCAAGGTGGGGTTTGGATGAAACAGCACCAACTAACATGTAATAATCCTGCATTTGACAATCATTGATCATTATCTAAATGCTCAGTCTTATCTGACGGCGGGAAATTAAGCTAACTGACCTTATTTGGTAATTGTAAACTCTGAATCAAATGTTACACCTTTTATCCTTCATGTTTAACGTATAATTGTTTATTTCACCAAGTATTTCTCTGCACAGTAAAGAGAAAGATTTCCTTCAATTCCCCAGGATTTAGTCTTGGATTTGTGTTGCTCTGCAAGTCTGCGACGTCATCCGAACCCCAGGAGCCTCTTGCTCATCCTTGACGGACCCTCAATCTGCTGAAGCCCAATACTGTTCTTCATCTTGTGTTGTCACAACCCCCTGCTACCTTGATTCACTCTTGGTCGTTGGCTAGGTTTTGGATTTATTACTTTCGAGGCCGAACAATCAGTGGACCAGGCTGTCAACATGCATTTTCACGACATCATGGGCAAAAAAGTGTGTAGTTGTAGTTTTATTTTACCCTTAAGACCAAACAGAGGCTTGGGCGATGCGCTTAGATGTTTATTTTGAGCAGAAGTTTTCAATCTGTAATTGCGGCATCATCAGCAGCTTCAGTGTTTCACCTAACACTCTAAAATAACAAAGATATTAGCATCAATAAACGTCTTATCTCAAGTTCTGTGTGTGGATTAAATATGTCGCCCAAGGCTTTGTTTAAACTGACCACTCCTTTAGAGTGTCTAAAGTAGATTGAACCAAAATATAACACAATTATCTGTCTTTTATGGCAAAAATGCGAAAACTTTTTTACAATTCAAGTAGTATAATATATCATCTATCACCTAAAGGATTGGTCTGATCAGTTCTGATTATTTTTTTTCTTCTTTCTTTCTTTTGTCTGTTTGTTTTCTGATCTTTTTGTTGGCAGGTCACTTACATGTCAACATGTTTTTTGTTTTTGAATTTTCGTTTTTGAAAAAGCTCAACCCGGTGACCTTAGTCAAACCTCCATACTGTGTCTGTAAGCTCTCTGTATAAGCAAAGGAAAGTCTGAGAAATAATATTTGCATATCACTTCCCAGTGTTTGTTTAGCATGCTGGGTGCTCCAGATGGATGGAGTTTACTGCACTCATTTCAGATAGTGACAGGTAAGCTGCTCATCAGGGAAAAACATTTTGTTGGTGGTGCTGTATTTGAACACTCAATAACCTTTTTGGCACACCCTGTTTCGGCATTGTTTGTAGTAAACACCCCCCAGCTGCTGCATAGCTGAGGAAAACTCACCCTCACAATTGGCAAACATTCAGTATCCAATGATATCTGCTCCTGAACTGTTGGTTTTGATGTATACTTTGCAGCTATTAAATTAGTAGTTTGAATTTATTTATTTAAGTTGCAAAAGCTATTTTAAAGTCAGCCTCATTCTTTCCCCTGAATATAAACTATATGCTGTGGGTATTATTATTTGCCTTGAATCTTTGCTGTCCCATGTTCTCCTTATATTTGGATGAAACCAAGAAAAAAAAAATAAAAAATGTTAAGGTTGTTCAAGTAGCAAAATCTGGCACTGTTGCCGATACTTCTTTTTCGAATACTACACTTCATACACCTCAATAGTTCTTTGATCATTCCTCTCTACAGAGGTTGCATGAATCTCATTTTATTAAATCCATGGCAATCTCAATCCAAGTGGGATTCTGTCATCCCATTTTAATTTTGGCATCTATTGATTGACACTGAATCAGGGACTAAGAAAACCAGGCTTGATTATAGACTGGCTAAACAGAAACAGGAGAATCACCATTTATTTCTTAAAAATTAAACAGACTCAGACTTAAAAAAACTATTTTAGTTCATAGTTTAGAACTGAGCAACAGGGACCCCTAAAATAACTTGTTCTGTATTGATGTGTGCGTCTTTAAAAGCACAAATCCAGTCTACACTACAGGTTGCATAATGAATAGATGCAGGCCTCATGCAAAGTCTTATTACCTTTGAAGCCTACCTTTTATGTTTGTTATATTCTGTTCCTCCTTAATAGAGATGGGCACATTTTTTGGCCGATACTAGAGTTTGTTTTTTTTCTTGCACCAGTATCGGCTGATACATGTCTGTCTTTGCTGGTTTATTAGTGCATTCAGGCATTCATGCCTTGAGATCATGTGATGCCATGTGAATGCATTGTGGCTCACTCAATTTGCTACCTATTATTTCTTTAATGAATGATAAATGTTTATATATTGTTTCTCCCATTTTGAGACATGTTTAGCACTTGGCACCATTGTGTAATTTTTATTTTTATTTAAATGGTGAAAGAAAAGGCAAAATCAGCTAAAAAAAAAAATGTGCCTCAAAAACTGTCTGCAAATATCAGGGATTTGTTAGACAGATGCCAAAAATAATCTGTGCCTTGAAAAAAAACAAAAAAACTATCGATGTCTAATTTTAAATATAAGATTAGACAGATTGGACAGCATATATTTTTTCATATCAGTACTATACATCACATAAAAATTGAAAAGAATTAATAAAAACCCCTTTCTGAATTGACATTTTTAATATCTTAACCTATTAAATCACAGCTATTTTAAGACTGATTATTAATCTAATTGGCAAAAAAACTTTTTCTTGCAGTTAAAACATTTTAAGTATTTCAGATTATTTCTTTACAAAGAGGAGTTTATTTTGTTTATCATTCAGTCCAACCTGCGCCCTCTCCTGTGGTACCTGCTTCTCTTGACTTTGCCCTCGTTTCCTGCAGGAATCAGGGCTCGACTTAATCCATTGTTCTTGACATGACTTTTTACGCTGGAAGTCGGGGAAGCTGGGAGATACACGTTACAAAATTAGAAACTAGAGCACATCAAACTGTGGAACAAATCCCAGTTCTGCTGTTAAGGACCACGCAGAAGTCATGGTATCCATCACTTGTAGCTGAGGCGCCCGCAGGGAGAAAATGCTCAGGTAGCAGCCGGCGGCAGCGAGGCCCACTGCTGGAAACATGTGCATGTAATTAGGTCGACAGAGAAGGAAGACGGGAGGCTGGGTAAGGTGGTAACACCTTAAAGCGGGGAGGTATTTGCTATTCATTTTCCTCCTGCAAGGTGACCCCAATAACTCAACCCTTCAGTCTATTTCTGGTTGGCTCCACTTGGTCCCAACCTGTTTCTTTGCTCTGGTTAGCTGCTAGTATCAATGCTCAGTAACCAACTGGAAAGTTCAGATAATGGAGCAACAACTTTGGATCCAAATTTGATAAAGAGATGTGTTAATATTTACCCTGAACTAAGCCCGAGTTTTTCATTTGGGATCACATGTTCTTAATTCTTATCTTTTCTGACACAGTATGAAGGTTCTATTTTTATGTTGACTAAAAAGACAGTTCATTTGTTCAATCTGCATGCTTACTGTTTATCCTGCTAGAACAAAGACACAACCTTCTCTTTACATCCATTACCCCTCCAAAACTTATTCCAAATAAATTTGAAAAACTAGATCCTTCTTTTAAGCAATAGCTGAAGAAAGGTAAGTCATGACATTCCATTCGAATGTATTTATCCTACATTGGGCAATTGATAACAATTACAAAATCTATGTTTCTCCGGTACATTTCAAGATCGGGATCCAATTTGTTTTATAAATGCTATCATGTCAAAATTATGTAGAATATATCTAATTTAAATGATAAAATATGTAGTTTAGAAGGTACCTGAGACACACAGATATACAATTCTTGTGGCTACACTATAGAATTAAATTAAGTAACTCCCCCTTATTATTCCAAGGAACATAAAGTGAAAGATTTTAAACTGGCCCAAAAGGTTATCATAAAGCATCATTGGTAGGGCAGGTGAATGATTTCATTGACCCTTTACTGGTGTTGCCAAATGTGCCCTTCTTGTCCTTTATCCAGGTGGAAGTAAAGAAGGCTGAACCACGTGACAACAAAGCTCCTGGCCAGCTTGGTCCTGGCCAGTGGGCTCCCAGGGGAATCTTGACTGCAGCTAATGGTTGGACAGCACAGCCGGCCCCGGGCTGGCAACAGGCTTACGGGCCACAGGGTGAGTGGGAACGATTCCCAGACCAGAGTGAAACACGCTTGCTTTGTACAGAAAACCCTTGAAGTCACAACTTAAATATGTTTCTGCTTAAACATTAACCCAGTGTTTGCATATTACTTCTTGCTTGACCTTTAAAACTAAATAATATTTGGCAGTTTCTGGGTCGGCTTCTAACTCAGGTTGTTTTCCTTCTCTGAAGGAGTGTGGGTGTCTGCTGGCCAGCCTATAGGTAGGTATCACACCCCTCACTGAGTTTTTTGCATGTTGAGAAGCTGTAAAGATTGCTGATAGATGTGACTTGGCCATGTGATCACCTGCTTATCTGGAAATGCTCATGCGGCAGAAACAGGACTGAAGCAGTGCGGCCAATAGGCCGACGACAGTCAACAGTACATTTTATCACTGATTCATAATGGCTGAGGCTGCTGATAATTCGCTGCTCTAGACAGATGGCAGGCTTGAATGGATTCCAACCTCCCTCCGCCATCGGTCAGGCTTGACTTCACATTTCAACCTCGGGGTCAACCTAGGGGGCTCACAGTTTCGGCCCTGTGATCCATCAGAAAACTGTTTTTAGATACTATTGTAGAGCTTCAGCTTTTAAACGATGAATACAAGCCATCTGTGGGCATGGGCTGGTGTAAAATGCATATTGTATGATGACCTGGAGCAAAAATACTTCGGTTTTACAGTATCTGTATTTAGGCAGGGTGACTATGTTAGTATAAGGTAATTTGAAATTGCATTGAAGGAAGAAGCTGAAACAGAGTGACAGAAAAGGACAAAAAAATGCATTGAAGAATAGTTGACCCTTGATAAAAATGAAACAAATATAGCCTCATATGACTTTTTTGAGATAGCTGCAGTAAACTCCTGATTATTTTTTTTCCTCTCAGGTTTTTAGGAATTTAAATCCAGAGTTAAGGCTGATTTATACTTTGAAACTAGGCCGTCTGCGTAGGTGTCACAGTGAACAAAAAGATCTCCCCGCCCCCTCCGCAGACACTCTGCTGCACCTCTCCCAAATCGTAGGTGACTGCAGACAGGAGGCCGGCTTGTTTTGTTTTTATGGCCGCAATTGCGGAAAACAACTTGTGAAGTTTGACCAGCTAGAAGAGTGAGGTGCATGAGAACGCTGGAGCCCTTTTTCCCACCTGGATCCCCGCTCTTTTTCGCCCTCATGTCCCTCCGTTGTCGGACGAACTCGCCCCTACTTCCTCACCGCCTCGGACGTATCTAGACCCACAGCTAGTTCCTGATTCTCTTGAAAAATCAAAAATGTCTTTGTCAAGCTCACTGCGACACACTGCTGTGGGGAGTATAACCAGCCCTTTAGCCTGCCCTTTGCTCTAGTTCTGGAAAGGCTGTGCATCAGGTCCCTGAGAACTAGAAAGATCTTGATGGGTCATACCTGACTAGTGCATTTTATAGTCCAATAACAGGATTTTAAAAGGTTTCCTCTCTATCCTGACCTGTTAAAAAAAAGCTAGCCATTTAGATTTGCATATTTTTGAGGTAATAGACAGTATACAGAGACCTCACTTGGGGTCAGAAATTTGGCTCTAAATCGATGTTTACCCATTTGGCATTATGGGTCTGTGATTTGGCACGAAAATCTATCATGGTAAAGCTTTTCATATAAGTCCAAAATGATAATACTTGGTTATTGCTTTTTTGCCTGTTTAGTATTACCCTACATTCAATTATTCACACATTCACAGGTGGCAAGCTGCTGTGTAGCCACTGCTGCCCTGGGACTCACTGAGAGAAACAAAGCTGCCATGGCTGACTATCTCAGTACCACAAAAAGCCCAAACAGTTTTTAATTGATGAAATATGTATAACATTATAATATTTTATTTAAAACAAAGAAGTGAAAATCATTACCTGTGCTCCTTGATGGTGCATTTACATTCTGTCTGCTGCCTAACTGCTTTGTTACATCTCAGGATAGTGTTAAATGCTGTTTCTTTTTTTTTCTTGCCCTGAAATATTTTCAAATAAATTAAGTTGTATGTCTTGTACAGGAAACGCGTAACTCTCATTGACCCAGCTGTCAGACAAACATTATATGCAGGTTCTGGTACTTAAGACTAGAACACATTTAAAGACTACAAATCAAAAAAAAAAATGACAAGTTCATGCAGAAGAATCACCTTCCCAAATCCATTAACATAAAACTTATGAAACCAATTCTTAAAGTGAGAATTGTACGCATGTTAGGTCTAGGTTAAGAAATTTGACTGACAGTATCTGTTACTTAGTTGACAGAGCCAGAAGTTTATTGAAGTAGAAGTGAAAGTAAATACTTTATAAGAATGTTTAAGAAGGATACAACTGTAAAACTCCTGAAAGTATTTTTCCCCCAAATTTTACTCAAGGAAATGTGACTAGTACATGTAACTAGTTACTACCCACCTGTTGTGCACCAGAATAAAATCCAAGTTACTATAGCTCTTTGAAACAGTAAAATATAAAATAAAAGCAAGTAATATGGATTGCTGTGGAACTAATCATATTTTTCTGTTTGTTTTTCCTTCATTAATCCCTGTAATGTATAGCTCCTTGTTTTCATGAAAGTATAAATAAATGTTCCCTTTGTTTGAGCAGGTGGGTACGTACCTTCGCTCTCAGCAAGCCGGGGAACCCCCACGCAGCCTCCGTCACCCTTTAATGCATTCCTGGTCACCACCCCGGCTGGCAGCTTCGCAGCACCTCAGGGCTACCCTCAGCAGGGCTATAGCACAGCACCTCAGTTTGGTCAGTCCTGCCATTTCACTATTTCGGATGGTTTTGATTAGTTTTAGTTTATTTTTTTGCTCATGTTGTTTTATTCTAGGTATGTAAGCCTGCAGATTGCTCAGATTTGTTATTTTACATTCATTGAAAAAGTGTACCCTCTTTCAGTTGTAGGTTTTAATGTATCTAGCATGTAATAAGAATGATCTGAGTTTGCCAGGTTACTGGGAAAGTCTAACCTAGGGTGTTCAAAAACATTTTACTCAATCGGTTTTTATCAGCAAAAACAAAATCAAAAATGTAAAACCTCGATGGAAAAACCCACCTTGCTGTCTCTATTTGATTTAAATGGGAAAGCAGTGACCTAATAAAATTTACTCTTTTAACATACCATTAATAATGTCTCATGCCAGCTGTAAAGCATGGTGTTGAAGGGGTAATGATGTGGGGCTGTCTTGCTGCAGTAGGCCCTGGAAATCATATAGTCATTATAGTCTTTTTAACCCTCCAAGTTAATCTTTTAGTCAAAAATGAGGACCTCTAGTTAAGGGTGATAGAAAACTTGGTACCATAGCCTGATTTAGCACAGCTGCCAATCAGCTGACCATCAACATGAGCATTTCCCTCTTATGAGGTTATATATAGTTTGATATAACTAAATTCCTATATCATTTGTTGCTCATTTTGAAAAAAACAAAAACAAAAAAAAAACGGTCTGCCAAATGCGTAAAGAAAAATCAAGCTTCAAACAAAACTTTGTAAAAATGGTCCAGTCAAACTGTGAAGCGAATGCTGACAACACATGAACAGAAGGTTTCGGTTAAAATTCCAATGTGTTCACTGATAAAGAAATTGACTACTTCAGAGTTTGGCTGCCTAATGCACCTTTGCAGACTTTTAAATTATGGGATGTTTTAACAAAGTGGTTTCCCTGTTCAGCTTTGTTTTAAATGTGTGATGTTTTTTTGCTTTTATAGTTTAAATTTAAATAATTGTAGAACCTGGTGAAGACCAGATAATTTTACTTTTGAAACCAGGGGGCTCTTTTTTTTTTTTTTACATGGCTGTTGCTGTTTTGCTGCTGTAAGGGAGTAACCTTCATCTTATCAGGGGAAAGCATGACACTTTGGGGTGAAAAGAAAGGTGCTGGAATAACCATAGATGTATTGAATCATTTTCAACTTAATACTGTTAACAACGTACACTGTTAATAGTTTATCAAATATTGTTTAAAAGATGGAACAAAGCATAGTAAAAGTGCTGATGTTTGAGAGGACTAAGATGGCCTTTGCAGCCATTATTTCTTAAAGTTAAAATCCTTAGAAAACATTTCATAAAATAAAACTTCAGAGACAAAGGAGAATTATTTTGGTCTATATCTGGTTTAATTCCAGTTTTTTGTCACTTGACTCTTGCTTTTGTTTACATGGGTATTTCAAAACAGAAGCGAACAGTTTTAGAAAATAATGTTTAGAAGGAGCTCATCACAGTTATCTGATTGGTCTCCTACAGGTTATAGTTTTGGCACACCCCATGGAGATCAGTATGCTCCACAAGTCCCCCCTCCACCCACTACTCCAGGAGCAGCCACGCTGGGCTTTGCCCCCGCCACCACACCAACTCAGGACTTGAGCAAGGCTCCAACAGGGCAGCCTGATTTTTCTTACAGCCAGTATGGTAAGGGAAGCATTATGTATAAGCGCTTTTTCTCTCATGGATTTATTGTAAAATATTTACCATGATCCTGCACATCTTTCTGATTACTCTTATCTGGTTCTATTATAACTCATTTGAGTTCACTACACAAGCAGGTGTTTGCTCTTGGGTACCATTTAGCTTGGACATTTACACATCCATACATGCTTTTTGCATACATGAACTCCTCGGGATCTGCTGTGAAGATGCAGCTCAGTTTTTGCTGTTTCTAGGAGTTCTCACCAATCATTTCTGTCCAGTTATTCCAGCTGGGCTTTGCATTGGTTTTTAGATTGGTAGGTTGTAGTTTGGTTCTAATTAGATCATCCTGCCTTGCAATGTGTTTTGTTTGTTGTTGTTTTTGTTCCTTTAAGGGTGTGGGCTTTCTCGTGCTCTGTGTGCCAAATATATAATCTGACCTAATACCACCTTACAAATATTAACTCCTCCACCTTCTTCTCCCCTAAAGCTAATCTTTGCACTATTATTATTGAAACAAATTTGCATGCCAGTATTACCTTTTTAAAAAATATTTCTGAGCAATGTAAGCTATAGCGTTTTTTTTTTTTTTATTACAGTAAAGCTTTAAAAATCTGTTTTCAAGAAAATAAACATGTTTGTCTTGGTTGCACCAATCAGTTCTTTTTCAGATCAGTACCAATTTTTGTGTTTTTGCAGATTTTCATTTGTTGCATTTAAAAAGTGCATCAAAGAACTTGTTGGGATATATTGATAGACAGATAATGGTTGGAAATCTTAATGTGCTTTCAAAATGACTGCAAACAATGTAAAAACCTTGCGTCATTCGCCTGCTGTTGGCTAGATGACATTTAGCTTTTTTCGCTAAAGGTATTTGCAGACAAGGCGGTAAAATTTTACCCACCTTTTTTCATCCAGTCAAATATGAGGCTCTTTCTGGTTCCTCCTGTCTGTTCAGCTCAAACTGGCAGAGTGTACTTTTACTGAGTTTACGTCATTTGAAAAGCCAAATGCAGGCGTCCCTGCATCTAGCAGATCCTCCAAATACGGAGAGACGCCCCCAGTTCGAGGAGTCCAATCACCCAGTCCAGGAGATACGTTGGGATGAGGGTCACTTCCAGTGGTGCCAGGGACAGATCAGCGTCGTTGAGTTATGGAAAGAAAAAACCTTTGTCTTCAATGCAGTCCTTCATCTGGATCCAATCCCTTACTGGTAAACAAAATAAAATTGACAGA